>NC_069500.1:729893035-729943035 GCF_027579735.1 Bombina bombina | reverse complement strand
ATTCTTCATAGTAGTGTCTATTACATGCAGTTATATGGAAATTGGTGTATACTGTCCCTTTAAGGTGAACTGATTTTGCTCAGTTTAATATTTATAAGAAATGGTTTTATAAACCAATAGACCCATATTCTCTCTAAATTCTTTAGCTAAATTTAAATGTATAAGTTTATATATAGATTTATATTCTTACAGGCCATATGTACTGACAGGTAGCTTAGTACCTTGTAAGCTTTAGACCACTGTTTTTTTAAACCCGTCCTCAGGCCTCCCCAACAGGCCAGGTTTTCAGGATTACCTTGAATGAGAGCAGCTAAAATAACCAGGTTTACTAATCAGCTGATTATTTCACCTGTACTCCAGTTTAGATATACTCAAAATGTGGCCTGTTTGAAAACCAGTGCTATAGTATAAACACATATTGCTGATGTCTTCAGAAATATCCATACCACCTGCTGTCCTCAATGCTATTTCAGATTATGCTTTCACTTGTCTTTAGCAGCAACATTGTTATTGTTATTAACCCCTTAACGACTGAGGACGTGCAGGGTACGTCCTCAGAAAAAAGGCAGTTAACGCCTGAGAACGTACCCTGCACGTCCTCAGTGTGGAAAGCAGCTGGAAGCGATCCTGCTCGCTTCCAGATGCTTTCCGGTTATTGCAGTGATGCCTCGATATGGAGGCATCCTGCAATAACCTTTTTAAGCCATCCGGTGCAGAGAGAGCCACTCTGTGGCCCTCTCTGCACCGGAGATCGGTGGCTTGCTGCGTTGGTGGGTGGGAGCCGGACCGGGAGGCGGGTGGCGGCCATCGATGGCCCTGGTTATGTGAAGGGGGGCGGGATCGTGGGCGGGGGTGGCTGGGGGCGTGCACACGGGAGGGTGGGGGCGGGCGCGTGCACGGGGAGGGAGCGGGTGGGAACCGCTACACTACAGAAAATGCTGAAAATAAAAAATGTCAAAAATGTCAACAAAAAAAAATACGATCAGCAAGGTGGTGGGGGTTTGTCTGGGGGGGGGGGGTTGGGGAAGCTACACTACAGAAAAAATAAATAAACAAAAAAGCACTTTTTATTGCAAACTGGGTACTGGCAGACAGCTGCCAGTACCCAAGATGGCCCCCAATAAGGCAGAGGGGAGGGTTAGAGAGCGGTTTTGGGGGGGATCAGGGAGGTTGGGGGCTAAGGGGAGGATCCTACACAGTAGCATATGTAAGTTTTTTTTTTTTTTAAAAACCCTTTTATTTTAGTACTGGCAGACTTTCTGCCAGTACTTAAGATGGCGGGGACAATTGTGGGGTAGGGGAGGGAAGGGAGCTGTTTGGGAGGGATCAGGGGGTGGGATGTGTCAGGTGGGAGGCTGATCTCTACACTAAAGCTAAAATTAACCCTGCAAGCTCCCTACAAACTCCCTAATTAACCCCTTCACTGCTAGCCATAATACATGTGTGAGGCGCAGCAGGATTTAGCGGCCTTCTAATTACCAGAAAGCAACGCCAAAGTCATATATGTCTGCTATTTCTGAACAAAGGGGATCCCAGACAAGCATTTACAACCATTTGTGCCATAATTGCACAAGCTGTTTGTAAATGATTTCAGTGAGAAACCTAAAATTTTGAAAAATTTTACGTTTTTTTTAATTTGATCGCATTTGGCGGTGAAATGGTGGCATGAAATATACCAAAATGTTCCTAGATCAATACTTGGGGTTGTCTACTACACTACACTAAAGCTAAAATTAACCCTACAAGCTCCCTAAAAGCTCCCTAATTAACCCCTTAACTGCTGGGCATAATACACGTGTGGTGCGCAGTGGCATTTAGCGGCCTTCTAATTACCAAAAAGCAACGCCAAAGCCATATATGTCTGCTATTTCTGAACAAAGGGGATCCCAGAGAAGAATTTACAACCATTTATGCCATAATTGCACAAGTTGTTTGTAAATAATTTCAGTGAGAAACCGAAAGTTTGTGAAAATATTTGTGAAAAAGTGAACGATTTTTTGTATTTGATCGCATTTGGCGGTGAAATGGTGGTATGAAATATACCAAAATTGGCCTAGATCAATACTTTGGGATGTCTACTAAAAAAAAATATATACATGTCAAGGGATATTCAGGGATTCCTGAAAGATATTAGTGTTCTAATGTAACTAGCGCTAATTTTGGAAGAAAAATGGTTTGGAAATAGCTACTTGTATTTATGGCTCTATAACTTGCAAAAAAAGCAAAGAACATGTAAACATTGGGTATTTCTAAACTCAGGACAAAATTTAGAAACTATTTAGCATGGGTGTTTTTTGGTGGTTTTAGATATGTAACAGATTTTGGGGGTCAAAGTTAGAAAAAGTGTGTTTTTTTTTCCATTTTTCCTCATATTTTATCATTTTTTTTATAGTAAATTATATGATATGATGAAAATAATGGTATCTTTAGAAAGTCCATTTAATGGCGAGAAAAACGGTATATAATATGTGTGGGTACAGTAAATGAGTAAGAAGAAAATTACAGCTAAACACAAACACAGCAAAAATGTAAAAATAGCCTTGGTCCCAAACGGACAGAAAATGGAAAAGTGCTGTGGTCATTAAGGGGTTAAAGGGACACTGGACCCAAATTGTTTCTTTAATGATTCAGATAGAACATGCAATTTTAAGCAACTTTCTAATTTTCTCCTATTATCAAGTTTTCTTCGTTCTCTTGCTATCTTTATTTGAAAAAGAAGGCATCTAATCTTTTTTTTTTTTTTTTTGGTTAAGAACTGTGGACAGCACTTTTTTATTGGTGAATTAATTTATCCACCAATCAGCAAGAACAACCCAGGTTGTTAACCAAAAATGGGCCGGCATCTAAACTTACATTCTTGCATTTCAAATAAAGATAGCAAGAGAATGAAGACAAATTGATAATAGGAGTAAATTAGAAAGTTGCTTAAAATGTCATGCTCTATCTCAATCATGAAATAAAAAATTGGGTTCAGTGTCCCTTTAAACATTTTTCTTTCATGATTGAGATAGAGCATGTCATTTTAAACAACTTTCCACTTGTATTATCAAATTTGCTTTTTTGTTCCTGGTATCCTTTGTTGAAGGAGTATAAATGCACTACTGGGAGCTTAATGAACACATCAGGTGAGCCAATGATGTGACAAATATGTGCAGCCACCAATCAGTAGCTAGCTCTCAGTAGTGCATCGCTGCTCATGAGCCTACCTAGGTATTCTCTTCAACAAAGAATACCAAGAGAACAAAGAAAAGTAGATAATAGAAATAAATAGGAAAATTGTTTAAACTTGCATGTTCTATCTGAATAATGAAAGATTAAAGAGACTTTGTACGCTACATTTTTCTTTGAATAAATGTTTTGTAGATGAACCATTTATATAGCCCATCTGGGAGTGTTTTTGTAACAATGTATAGTTTTGCTTATTTTTAATAACATTGTGCTGATTTTCAGACTCCTAAACAAGCCCCACAGTGTCAGATGTATACCTACGTTTATAGACTCCTGTTTGTGTTATCTGGCTTTTCATATGCAGGGAAGGGTGAAGGGTTTGCTCTCAGCCCCTTTCACTTGGTGTTCCAGCCTATCCTCATCAACAGTGCTAAACTGGGAGCTTTTAAGTAAGTTTTTAACGGTTTTATGCTGGATTTTTAGATCAGTATCTGTGCATATTCTTCTTTATAGTAGTTTCTATTACATGCAGTTATATGAAAATTGGTGTATACTGTCCCTTTAATTTTGACTTTACTGTCCCTTCAGGTTTTGAGAATTAGAAAGTCCTCAATTTTCAGAGCTAAATTACACGAAAAAGTGAGAAAATAAGTAAAGTAGTATATTGCAAAGTTGTTTCATCACACATATCTGAATATTTTTTAAGGTGTTTACTGTCCCTTTAAGAGAACACAGGGCTAGTGTGTTTGTGGGATTGATGAGGGCAGTGTTTGAAGCTCAATACTGATTTTTGAGGTAGGTGTCAACCAAATTGTGAAACTATTCCCACACAACTCAAGAAATATTTCATTGCAGGAAATATTTCTACGAATGTAATTATTTAAAGAGACATGAAATCCAAAAATTTTCTTTCATGCTTTGTTCTCGTGTTATTCTTTGTTGAATAGATATCTAGATAGGTAGTATGCGCGTCTGGAGCACTACATGACATCTAGTGCTCTTGCTAATGTATAATATTGTTGTAAAACTGCTGCTATATAGTACTGCAAACACGTGCACTTTCCTGAACTTACCTTCCTGCTCTTTAACAAAGGATAACAAGAAAACAAAGAAAACCTGATAATGATAGTACATTGCAAAGTTGTTTAAAAGTGTGTGTTCTATCTGAATCATGAAAGAAAAACTTGGGTCTTATGTCCCTTTTAATATTTCAGTATTGATTGCTGCCCGCCAGAGGTGAGCTGGAGCGGACAGGGGCGCATATGTCACACTCTCAGGCCAGGAGACAAACAAGGAGGGGGAGTAGGAATTCTCCTGTCTCCACACAGTACCTTTCACTGCATTCCTTCACCCCCCTCTCTTTCCTTCTCATCTTTTGAAGTTCATGCTATCAGCCTCTTCTCCCCTGTAGCTCTTTGTGTTATCTATTGGCCTCCTGGACCAGCATCACAATTTCTAGACCACTTTGAAGCTTGGCTTCCACATTTTCTCTTTTCTAATGTCCCCTCTCATCTTTAACATACCCGTTGATAATCCTAACATGCCTGCTGCCTCTAAACGTCTATCCCTTACCACCTTTTTTGGCATGTCCTAGTGGACAACATCACCAACCCACTGTGAAGGCAACTCCGTAGACTTGGTCTTCACTAATCTCTGTGCCATTTCCAACTTCTTTAACTTCCCCTTTCCTCTCTCTGACCACCATCTACTAACTTTCTTTCTCACTCTACCTGCTACATCTTTGCAAGCCCCCAAAAAACTGCTACCTTACAGGAATTTAAAATACTTGGATCTTACAGACTTTTCCACTCAACTGAATCCTCTGCTCACTGACATTTCATCCCTCTCTTGCCCAAACCTCGTGGCTTTACGGTATAATTTGGCACAAAAATCAACACTTGACAAAACTGCACCCTCCACTGTTCGCTGTACATCAATCACTCGACGGCAACCGTGGCACACCAAACAGACCAATCTATTGTGAATGCTTCTACTAGACTCATCCACCTAAGTCTCCAATCTACATCAGCTGTTCCGTTTTTCCAGTCTCTACACTGGCTCCAACTGTGGCACACCAAACAGATCAGATATCTTCAGCGATGTTCATGGGCTGCTGAACGGCAGTGGAGGAAATCACGCACCTGTGCTGATTTCCAGCATTATAAATTCATCCTTAAGTCCTACAACTCTGTGCTCAGTCTGGCCAAACAAGTCTATGTCTCCTCCCTTGTGTCATCTCAGCTACTGCGCTCTGCCAGTCTCTACACTGGCTCTAACCGTGGCACACCAAACAGACCAGATATCTTCAGCGATGTTCACGGGTTGCTGAACGGCGGTGGAGGAAATCACGCACATGTGCTGATTTCCAGCATTATAAATTCTTCCTTAAGTCCTACAACTCTGCGCTCAGCCAGGCCAAACAAGTCTCTTTCTCCTCCCTAGTGTCACCTCATGCATCTAACCCCAGAAAACTGTTCTCAACCTTTAACTCCCTTCTACGTTCACCTGCACTCCCGCCCACTACCAACCTCACTGCTCAGTTTATTGCTGATCACTTCAAAAACAAAATTGACACCATTAGAAAAGATATTTGCACCTCACACCCCTCAAACCCAGCACTCCTACCCACCCCTTCTATTAACAAAGCTCTATTCTACTTCCCTCCTGTAAAGGAGAAAGAAGTCTCAGGAACTCCTATCCTTGGCTCATCTCACAACCTGCCCACTTGACCCTATTCCTTCACAACTTCTTCCCTCTCTCTGCTTCACTAACCCCTACCCTAACTCATCTCTTTAACCAATCTCTCACCACTGGCAAATTTCCTGAAACATTCAAGCATGCGTCAATCATACCAATCATAAAAAAGCCCTCGCTTAACCCCTCCACACCTTCTAACTATCGACCGGTCTCCTTACTTCCCTTTGCTTCAAAATGATTGGAACGACTGGTCTATAATCGGCTAACTCAATTTCTCACAACTAACTCCTTACTTGATCCACTACAATCTGGTTTCCCCCCCCTAAACATTGTGGGGGTGATACACTAAGCGCCTGCCTCAAAAGGGGACCTTTAGCTCTGGGTATTTGACTCCTAGTAGTCAAACAGAAAATTAAGTTAGAATGCGTGGATACCAAAGCGCCAAAAGGCTGGGTCTGAATAAATGAAATATTCTACTAAGTATAAAATACAATTACAGTTTATTTATACAAGTAGACAAACATGGATCCATGTCACATATAAAACTAATCAAAGATTCATAAAAAACAGTACAATTGGCTGCATGTAGAAATATAAAAAATAAAAATATATAAAAACAATTGGATATTAAAACCAAACCAATGTCTTATAACAAATGACTAGTACTTTCTACCTATTATCTGGAGCGTGGAAATTACTTTAAATAAATGAGTATTGATTGCAGCTAATTTTAGAGTGTTCAGTAAGCTTGCAACTATGTGTTTAACAAATATTAATCTTGATTTACATAAATATCTTGGCGTAGGATTACTACAATAGGAAATGGGATTGCAGCTAACTTGAAATTCTGCAATTTGGTAGTGAAAGTGTTCAGGTTATCTGTCAACTATGTGTTTAACAAAAGTGTGAATATATAAAATGAGAATAAATGTAAAACTGAATAAAAGTATAAATACAGTGCTTGACGAAATGCGTCGACTGTTAAGTGGAATTCCAATTATTTGTTTTTGCAAAATACCCTCTGCACTATTGTACGTTTATGTACTATTACAGGGACTACTTGTGACTGCCCAGGGTTTAAGAAGAGCACGCTAACTTCCCCCACCCCCTGCCTTGGATGCAGACACGCTTTACCTTCAACTAAGAGACTGTCACACCTTAGGATACATCGCTCCAGATAACAGGTAGAAAGTACTAGTCATTTGTTATAGGACATTGGTTTGGTTTTAATATCCAATTGTTTTTATATATATTATATATAATAGAATCTTTGATTAGTTTTATATGTGACATGGATCCATGTTTGTCTACTTGTATAAATAAACTGTAATTGTATTTTATACTTAGAATATTTCATTTATTCAGACCCAGCCTTTTGGCACTTTGGTATCCACGCATTCCCCCCTAAACACTCAACAGAAACCGCTCTTACTAAAGTAACAAATGACCTGTTATCAGCTAAAGCAAAAGGCCACTGCTCCTTACTAATTCTTCTTGACATGTCCGTTGCTTTTGAAACAGTCAACCATCCTCTCCTCCTAAAAATACTACATTCATTTGGCATCCGAGACACAGCCTTCTCCTGGTTTGCCTCATATCTCTCAAACCACTTGTTTTCAGTTTCCTTTAACAACATATCTTCTGATCCTATGCTTCTCTCAGTTGGAGTACCGCAAGGCCCTGTCTTGTGTCCCTTGCTTTTCTCTCTCTATACATCCTCCCTTGGAAAACTTATAGCCTCCTTTGGATTCCATTACCACTTATATGCTGATAATACCCAAATCTATCTTTCCTCTCCAGATATATCTTCCTCTTTACACAACCAGATTTCCAACTGCATCTGTGCAATTTCCTCTTGGATGTCTTCACACTACCCCCAACTCAATCTGTCCAAAACTGAGCTACTTCTTATTCCCCCCTCTTCGAGACATCCAACACCTGACATTTATCTGACAGTTGGAGACTCTATTCTCAAACCTGACCCCAGGTCCACTGTCTTGGGATCCCACTTGACTCAGAACTCACATTCAACCCACATATACAAGCGCTTACCAAATCCTGCCGTTCACACCTACGCAACATTTCCAGAATTCGTCCCTTCCTTACGCAAAAAACTACAAAAATACTAATTAATTCCCTCATTTTGTCACACATTGATTATTGCAATCTACTTCTAAATGGCCTTCCAAAACACCACCTCTCCTCCCTCCAGTCTATTATGAATGCTTCTGCTAGACTCATCCACCTAAGTCGCCGATCTACATCAGCTGCTCCGCTCTGCCAGTCTCTGCACTGGCTCCCCATACACTCCAGAATACAATTTAAAGTATTAACCTTAACTTACAAAGCACTCAACAGTCTAACTCCCAACTATATTTCCTCTCTCATCGTGAAATATTCCCCATCCCGTCCTCTTCGATCAACGTCGGACTTACGTCTCTCCACTCCTGTTATTTCTACGTCCCACCCCAGTCTCCAAGACTTCTCACGTCCTGCTCCTGTCCTCTGGAACTCTCTACCCTGCTCCATAAGTCTCCTACCCTGTATAGCTTCAGACGCTCCTTGAAAACCCACCTATTCAGAGAGGCTTACCATCTCTTCTCCATCTCTCATCGTAACTAAACTAATACATGAACTGCCTAACTCACTGCTGCAACTACAACCAATGTGACAAGCTACCCCCAACCTTATGTCTCTGCACCCTAAAACTATAGTCTGTGAGATCTCCGGAGCATGGCCCTCTTCCTCCTGTCCTAGATTTGTTTAGTTTTGTCATGTTTTGTATTTATCACAAATCCTTGTCACTGTATACCCCTATCATTGTACCCAGTGATACAGAATTTGGCGGCGCTATACAAATAAATGATGACAATGAAATGCTGATGATATATAAAATCATTGCTCCAACAATCAATTAAAGATGTTTTCTCTAGTCGATGATATGCTATTCTATAGCAAGACAACAGGCATGTCCATTTAATTGATTGGAATGGTTTTGAATGTAAAAATCCAATGTAAAGCACTTCACACTTCTCTTATATTGGACTGGATAGACCGCAATAATAGTTTTTGTTCCTGCAAAATATAAGACAAGCAACCTCAGTAGATGAAGGTTAATCAATATTTCTACTTTTTTTAACCATACAATAAAATTCAACATTAAATATTCAAAGGTGAATATATTTCTACTAGCAACCACTGGGGGGAGCTCAATTTTTAATTTTAGAACCTTTAAATAAAAAAGGTTAACATTTGTGTAAACAAGAGTTTTGCAGCTCAAATATATTTTTGTAAAACCCATTCTGTTTTAATGTGATTGATATCCATTCACATGGAAATAAAAATGCAAAACCATGATACCTTAAACTGACTTTATAATGTAATAATAGAATGATCTAATTCATTAGACTATTATTATATGAATGCTTGAGGGGTTTAACACTTATTTACATTTGCACACCAGCCTTGCTGTTGTGCCGGTCCTACATTTCAGCTCCTAAGCACTTGCAGGGGTTAAACAAATTGTTACTGACAAACATTCATGGGTTAACATTTCCTAACAAATATATATCATTTTACTTTTACATTAGAATTTCCTTTTAGCAATGCATTTTGCACCATGTTTTGTTTTGGAATAATAAAGCTAATATATGAGCTTGCAAGCATCATACACCTTTTAGACTTTTTGAATACATTTGGATTGATATAGTGTGAAGTAAAAACATGTTTGAATAAAAAAAATTCTGAAACTAATACTGCCCAGTTTTTACTCTCACAATCTATTTATATAGCTGTAGTCCATTATACAACTAAATTATATTTGCTGAGGTAAAAGCACATTTTCCTGATCAAACATTGGCCGTGCATTATCACTAGATAAACATTTTTTTTTATACAACTGTGTTTATTTTAGCTATTACCTCATTCATCACCATCATGTTTATTTTAAACTGCTGTAGGTTATTTCTTCCTGTTTTGATAAAGAGCAAAAGCACAGATAACATAATTTATGTAAGAACTTACCTGATAAATTAATTTCTTTCATATTAGCAAGAGTCCATGAGCTAGTGACGTATGGGATATACATTCCTACCAGGAGGGGCAAAGTTTCCCAAACCTCAAAATGCCTATAAATACACCCCTCACCACACCCACAAATCAGTTTAACGCATAGCCAAGAAGTGGGGTGATAAGACAAAAGTGCGAAAGCATAAAAAATAAGGAATTGGAATAATTGCGCTTTATACAAAAAAATCATAACCACCACAAAAAGGGTGGGCCTCATGGACTCTTGCTAATATGAAAGAAATGAATTTATCAGGTAAGTTCTTACATAAATTATGTCCATGAGCTAGTGACATATGGGATAATGAATACCCAAGATGTGGATCTTCCACGCAAGAGTCACTAGAGAGGGAGGGATAAAATAAAGACAGCCAATTCCGCTGAAAATAATCCACACCCAAAATAAAGTTTAAATCTTATAATGAAAAAAACTGAAATTATAAGCAGAAGAATCAAACTGAAACAGCTGCCTAAAGAACTTTTCTACCAAAAACTGCTTCAGAAGAAGAAAACACATCAAAATGGTAGAATTTAGTAAAAGTATGCAAAGAAGACCAAGTTGCTGCTTTGCAAATCTGATCAACCGAAGCTTCATTCCTAAACGCCCAGGAAGTAGAAACTGACCTAGTAGAATGAGCTGTAATCCTTTGAGGCGGAGTTTTACCCGACTCGACATAAGCATGATGAATTAAAGATTTCAACCAAGACGCCAAAGAAATGGCAGAGGCTTTCTGACCTTTCCTAGAACCGGAAAAGATAACAAATAGACTAGAAGTCTTTCGGAAATTCTTAGTAGCTTCAACATAATATTTCAAAGCTCTAACTACATCCAAAGAATGCAATGATCTCTCCTTAGAATTCTTAGGATTAGGACACAATGAAGGAACCACAATTTCTCTACTAATGTTGTTAGAATTCACAACCTTAGGTAAAAATTTAAAAGAAGTTCGCAACACCGCCTTATCCTGATGAAAAATCAGAAAAGGAGACTCACAAGAAAGAGCAGATAATTCAGAAACTCTTCTAGCCGAAGAGATGGCCAAAAGAAACAAAACTTTCCAAGAAAGTAATTTAATGTCCAGTGAATGCATAGGTTCAAACGGAGGAGCTTGAAGAGCCCCCAGAACCAAATTCAAACTCCAAGGAGGAGAAATTGACTTAATAACAGGTTTTATACGAACCAAAGCTTGTACAAAACAATGAATATCAGGAAGATTAGCAATCTTTCTGTGAAAAAGAACAGAAAGAGCAGAGATTTGTCCTTTCAAGGAACTTGCAGACAAACCTTTATCCAAACCATCCTGAAGAAACTGTAAAATTCTCGGAATTCTAAAAGAATGCCAGGAAAAATGATGAGAAAGACACCAAGAAATGTAAATCTTCCAGACTCGATAATATATCTTCCTAGATACAGATTTACGAGCCTGTAACAAAGTATTAATCACATTTTTATTTAGGAACTACAGAAATATGAAAGGCGCTGGGAAGCTGAGGGTTAATATAGATAAGTCAAAAGAAATATATTTGTAACTATTCGTGAATTTTGGCGAATTAAAGGTTCGTTGTTTAACAAGGTTTGAATATGGGTGAATTGTATCACATATGTAGTAAAAACAGTTATTCATATAGCAAATTCCGTTAGGATAATCAACCCAACAACTAGGTAAAATAAACAAATGTGATTTAATAAAAAGATTTTAGCATATAAAAAATACAGTAAAATACAGTTGTGGCCACAACTACAATAAAAAATGATATTTCGAAGACAGTATCAAAAATATACACAGTGAATGTGTTGTTTTTTTGAATATTCCTTATAGGCTTTGGCCTAACCAATCGTTTAGGATTTATGATTTTGAACACTTAGTAGTAGAAATAAACATTTGTAGCTAAGAAATTATATAATCAATAGTGAAGTGTAGTATTTGGTAATGCAGATATTTAAAAGTCTTATGAACGATAATCCTAAATTACTTGGTAATTCCGGTGGTGTTAGTGCTTTGTATCAACGTTCCAAACACTCATATGTTGATAGCACAAGATGTTACGGGTGATGTGAGAAAAAAGCAATTCTTCAGTGTCAGATTTTTTTCAAGTGATGCGATTTGTATCCAAAATAAAAGGTGACTTTTCTCAATACATTGTTACTTGTATCCAAGTGTAACTTTTTTTCTAATGTGCAGTGTTGCTCCGGTTATATAATATATACAGCTGTGTGTTGCGTGGGAAACGATAGTTGGTTCAAAGTCAGTTGTTTGTATTCCTATGAACGAAGTGCAATAGATATGGCTTGAGACAGACTTACCTGGCTGCGCTCCCTGGCCGGCGTTGTCCTTGCACGGCGGAAGTACTCTCAGCCGCTTCACTGTCGGATGTAGCTCTGTTGATTCTCCGCTGGTTTCGTTAGATGTTAATGCTGCGTGATATTCCTCCTGTAGTTGGCAGCTGGCAACTGTCTTGGGATGGGTGAGTTGCAAACAACAACTAATCCACAGACTAATCACAGAGTCAGAGAAACCTCTTTGACTGAGAATCAAGCGTTCAATCTCCATACCTTCAAATTTAAGGATTTGAGATCCTGATGGAAAAAAGGACCTTGCGACAGAAGGTCTGGTCTTAACGGAAGAGTCCACGGTTGGCAAGTGGCCATCCGGACAAGATCCGCATACCAAAACCTGTGAGGCCATGCTGGAGTCACCAGCAGAACAAACGAGCATTCCTTCAGAATCTTGGAAATTACTCTTGGAAGAAGAACTAGAGGCGGAAAGATATAGGCAGGATGATACTTCCAAGGAAGTGACAATGCATCCACTGCTTCCGCCTGAGGATCCCTGGATCTGGACAGATACCTGGGAAGCTTCTTGTTTAGATGAGAAGCCATCAGATCTATTTCTGGAAGTCCCCACATTTGAACAATCTGAAGAAATACCTCTGGGTGAAGAGACCATTCTCCCGGATGTAACGTTTGGCGACTGAGATAATCCGCTTCCCAATTGTCTATACCTGGGATATGAACCGCAGAAATTAGACAGGAGCTGGATTCCGCCCATACCAGTATTCGAGATACTTCTTTCATAGCCAGAGGACTGTGAGTCCCTCCTTGATGATTGATATATGCCACAGTTGTGACATTGTCCGTCTGAAAACAAATGAACGACTCTCTCTTTAGAAGAGGCCACGACTGAAGAGCTCTGAAAATTGCACGGAGTTCCAAAATATTGATTGGTAATCTCACCTCCTGAGATTCCCAAACCCCTTGTGCTGTCAGAGACACCCAAACAGCTCCCCAACCTGTCAGACATGCATCTGTTGAAATCACAGTCCAGGTCGGAAGAACAAAAGAAGCCCCCTGAACTAAACGATGGTGATCTGTCCACCACGTCAGAGAGTGTCGTACAATCGGTTTTAAAGATATCAATTGCGATATCTTTGTATAATCCCTGCACCACTGGTTCAGCATACAAAGCTGAAGAGGTCGCATGTGAAAACGAGCAAAGGGGATCGCGTCCGATGCAGCAGTCATAAGACCTAGAATTTCCATGCATAAGGCTACCGAAGGGAATGATTGAGACTGAAGGTTTCGACAAGCTGAAACCAATTTTAGACGTCTCTTGTCTGTCAGAGACAGTCATGGACACTGAATCTATCTGGAAACCTAAAAAGGTTACCCTTGTCTGAGGAATCAATGAACTTTTCGGTAAATTGATCCTCCAACCATGATCTCAAAGAAACAATACAAGTCGATTCGTATGAGATTCTGCTAAATGTGAAGACTGAGCAAGTACCAAGATATCGTCCAAATAAGGAAATACCACAATACCCTGTTCTCTGATTACAGACAGAAGGGCACCGAGAACCTTTGTAAAAATCCTTGGAGCTGTTGCTAGGCCAAACGGCAGAGCCACAAACTGGTAATGCTTGTCTAGGAAAGAGAATCTCAGAAACTGATAGTGATCTGGATGAATTGGAATATGCAGATATGCATCCTGTAAATCTATTGTGGACATATAATGCCCTTGCTGAGCAAAAGGCAGAATAGTCCTTATAGTTACCATTTTGAATGTTGGTATCCTTACATAATGATTCAATATTTTTAAATCCAGAACTGGTCTGAAGGAATTCTCTTTCTTTGGTACAATGAAGAGATTTGAGTAAAACCCCAGCCCCTGTTCCAGAACTGGAACTGGCATAATTACTCCAGCCAACTCTAGATCTGAAACACATTTCAGAAATGCTTGAGCCTTGACTGGATTTACTGGGACACGGGAAAGAAAAAAATCTTCTTGCAGGAGGCCTTATCTTGAAGCCTATTCTGTACCCTTCTGAAACAATGTTCTGAATCCAAAGATTGTGAATTGAATTGATCCAAATTTCTTTGAAAAATCGTAATCTGCCCCCTACCAGCTGGGCTGGAATGAGGGCCGCACCTTCATGTGGACTTGGGAGCTGGCTTTGGCTTTCTAAAAGGCTTGGATTTATTCCAGACTGGAGATGGTTTCCAAACTGATACCGCTCCTGTAGGGGAAGGATCAGGCTTTTGTTCCTTATTGTGACGAAAGGAACGAAAACGATTTTTAGACCTAAATTTACCTTTAGATTTTTTATCCTGTGGTAAAAAAGTTCCTTTCCCTCCAGTAACAGTTGAAATAATAGAATCCAGCTGTGAACCAAATAATTTATTACCCTGGAAAGAAAGGGAAAGCAAAGTTGACTTAGAAGACATATCAGCATTCCAAGTTTTAAGCCATAAAGCTCTTCTAGCTAAAATAGCTAGAGACATATACCTGACATCAACCCTAATGATATCAAAGATGGCATCACAAATAAAATTATTAGCATGTTGAAGAAGATTAACAATGCTATGAGAATTATGATCTGTTACTTGTTGCGCTAAAGCTTCTAACCAAAAAGTTGAAGCTGCAGCAACATCCGCTAAAGATATAGCAGGTCTAAGAAGATTACCTGAACATAAGTAAGCTTTTCTTAGAAAGGATTCAATTTTCCTATCTAAAGGATCCTTAAAGGAAGTACTATCTGCCGTAGGAATAGTAGTACGCTTAGCAAGAGTAGAGATAGCCCCATCAACCTTAGGGATTTTGTCCCAAAACTCTAATCTGTCAGATGGCACAGGATATAATTGCTTAAAACGTTTAGAAGGAGTAAATGAATTACCCAAATTATTCCATTCCCTGGAGATTACTTCAGAAATAGCATCAGGGACAGGAAAAACTTCTGGAATAACTACAGGAGATTTAAAAACCTTATTTAAACGTTTAGATTTAGTATCAAGAGGACCAGAATCCTCTATTTCTAATGCAATTAAGACTTCTTTAAGTAAAGAACGAATAAATTCCATTTTGAACAAATATGAAGATTTATCAGCATCAACCTCTGAAACAGAATCCTCTGAACCAGAGGAATCATTATCAGAATCAGAATGATAATGTTCATTTAAAAATTCATCTGAAAAATGAGAAGTTTTAAAAAACCTTTTATGTTTACTAGAAGGAGGAATAACAGACAAAGCCTTCTTAATGGATTTAGAAACAAAATCTCTTATGTTAACAGGAACACTCTGAGTATTAGATGTTGATGGAACAACAACAGGTAATGTAACATTACTAAAGGAAATATTATCTGCATTAACAAGTTTGTCATGGCATTCATTACAAACAACAGCTGGAGGAACAGATACCACAAGTTTACAGCAAATACACTTAACTTTGGTAGATCCAGCATCAGGCAGCGATTTTCCAGAAGTATCTTCTGATTCAGGGTCAATCTGGGACATCTTGCAATATGTAATAGAAAAAACAACATATAAAGCAAAATTGATCAAATTCCTTAAATGACAGTTTCAGGAATGGGAAAAAAATGCCAGTGAACAAGCTTCTAGCAACCAGAAGCAATAAACAATGAGACTTAAATAATGTGGAGACAATAATGACGCCCATATTTTTTAGCGCCAAAAAAGACGCCCACATTATTTGGCGCCTAAATGCTTTTGGCGCAAAAAATGACGCCACATCCGGTAACGCCGACACTTTGGGCGCAAAAAACGTCAAAAATGACGCAACTTCCGGTGAGAAGTATGATGCCGGAAATAACAAAGAAATTTTTTGCGCCAAAAAAGTCCGCGCCAAGAATGACGCAATAAAATGAAGCATTTTCAGCCCCCGCGAGCCTAACAGCCCACAGGGAAAAAAGTCAAATTTTAAGGTAAGAAAAAAATTGATTATTCAAATGCATTATCCCAAATAATGAAACTGACAGTCTGAAATAAGGAATATTGAACATCCTGAATCAAGGCAAATACATGTTTAAACACAAATATTTAGAACTTTATATAAAAGTGCCCAACCATAGCTTAGAGTGTCACAAAAATAAGACTTACTTACCCCAGGACACTCATCTACATGTAGTAGAAAGCCAAACCAGTACTGAAACGAGAATCAGTAGAGGTAATGGTATATATAAGAGTATATCGTCGATCTGAAAAGGGAGGTAAGAGATGAATCTCTACGACCGATAACAGAGAACCTATGAAATAGACCCCGTAGAAGGAGATCTTTGAATTCAAATAGGCAATACTCTCTTCACATCCCTCTGACATTCACTGCACGCTGAGAGGAAAACCGGGCTCCAACCTGCTGCGGAGCGCATATCAACGTAGAATCTAGCACAAACTTACTTCACCACCTCCACGGGAGGCAAAGTTTGTAAAACTGATTTGTGGGTGTGGTGAGGGGTGTATTTATAGGCATTTTGAGGTTTGGGAAGCTTTGCCCCTCCTGGTAGGAATGTATATCCCATACGTCACTAGCTCATGGACTCTTGCTAATTACATGAAAGAAAGTTAATTTTAATACACAGATTAGACTAGAGTATCATTGGGGAAATAAACCAGTAAAGTGTAGGATTTGTATTTGTTTCTATATAAGTGTTATATATATTAGGAAGGATCCTCTATTATTCCTAACAGCATCTAAAGTTAACCCCACCCACACTCCTCAGACATGCCCACTCCAATAGATCCGTACTGTGGCCCCCAATTCCATTAACTACTTTCTAATGTAACTTCTATTATTAATTACCCCTGTAGTTTGCGTCTCTATTAGTCAATACCTTCACACTTTTATGCTCGAACCGCACATAACGCCACAGCAGCTTGGATTCTAAACCACCCTCTGTGAAGATCCCTCCAAGACATTTTCAGCATACATATTATTCCCACACACACACAGTTCATGTTATTCCGCAAGCACACAAACCCCTACTGCAAATTGCACAGGAACCCCTACTGCAAATTGCACAGGAAGCCAACAGCCTCCATAAATAACTCCCTACACCAAAGGGACAGCCAAGAAAAGGTCTTCTATAAGCCTCATCTCAAAAAACCCACACCAGCTGCAGCTGGTACAGCAGGTACAGGAAGCCCAGCAGGTACAGGTAGAGAGACTGGTACAGGATATCATGTAAGTGCAGCTGGTACAGCAGGTACAGGAAGCCCAGCAGGTACAGGTAGAGAGGCTGGTACAGGATATCATGTAAGTGCAGCTGGTACAGCAGGTACAGGAAGCCCAGCAGGTATAGGTAGAGAGACTGGTACAGGATATCATGGAAGTGCAGCTGGTACAGCAGGTACAGGAAGCCCAGCAGGTACAGGTAGAGAGACTGGTACAGGATATCATGTAAGTGCAGCTGGTACAGCAGGTTCAGGAAGCCCAGCAGGTACAGGTAGAGAGGCTGGTACAGGATATCATGTAAGTGCAGCTGGTACAGCAGGTACAGGAAGCCCAGCAGGTACAAGTAGAGGGACTGGTACATGATATCATGTAAGTGCAACTGGTACAGCAGGTACAGGAAGCCCAGCAGGTACAGGTAGAGAGGCTGGTACAGGATATCATGTAAGTGCAGCTGGTACAGCAGGTACAGGAAGCACAGCAGGTACAGGTAGAGAGGCTGGTACAGGATATCATGTAAGTGCAGCTGGTACATTAGGTACAGGAAGCCCAGCAGGTACAGGTAGAGATGCTGGTACAGGATATCATGTAAGTGCAGCTGGTACAGCAGGTACAGGAAGCCCAGCAGGTACAGGTAGAGAGACTGGTACAGCAGGTACAGGAAGCCCAGCAGGTACAGGTAGAGAGGCTGGTACAGGATATCATGTAAGTGCAGCTGGTACAGCAGGTACAGGAAGCCCAGCAGGTACAGGTAGAGAGGCTGGTACAGGATATCATGTAAGTGCAGCTGGTACAGCAGGTACAGGAAGCCCAGCAGGTACAGGTAGAGAGACTGGTACAGGATATCATGTAAGTGCAGCTGGTACAGCAGGTACAGGAAGCCCAGCAGGTGCAGGTAGAGAGGCTGGTACAGGATATCATGTAAGTGCAGCTGGTACAGCAGGTACAGGAAGCCCAGCAGGTGCAGGTAGAGAGGCTGGTGCAGGATATCATGTAAGTGCAGCTGGTACAGCAGGTACAGGAAGCCCAGCAGGTACAGGTAGAGAGACTGGTACAGGATATCATGTAAGTGCAGCTGGTACAGCAGGTACAGGAAGCCCAGCAGGTACAGGTAGAGAGACTGGTACAGGATATCATGTAAGTGCATCTGGTACAGCAGGTACAGGAAGCCCAGCAGGTACAGGTAGAGAGGCTGGTACAGGATATCATGTATGTGCAGCTGGTACAGCAGGTACAGGAAGCCCAGCAGGTACAGGTAGAGAGGCTGTTGCTGTTACAGGATACCATGTAAGTGCAGCTGGTACAGCAGGTACAGGAAGCCCAGCAGGTACAGGTAGAGAGGCTGATACAGGATATCATGTAAGTGCAGCTGGTACAGCAGGTACAGGGAGCCCAGCAGGTACAGGTAGAGAGGCTGTTACAGGATATCATGTAAGTGCAGCTGGTACAGCAGGTACAGGAAGCCCAGCAGGTACAGGTAGAGAGGCTGTTACAGGATATCATGTAAGTGCAGCTGGTACAGCAGGTACAGGAAGCTCAGCAGGTACAGGTAGAGAGGCTGGTACAGGATGGTACAGCAGGATGCAAGAAAGTTGGGTGTAGAAGTTGTGTACTAGTGAGGTTCCTTGGGGGAATCATCTTTATATGTTAGCAGTGAGGAAGCAAGGCTGGCACTAAATGTATAGTGTGTGACAGAGCAAAGCAGGGCACTAGGAGCAGAGCTACTACTGGTGCGGCAGGTGCAATGTCACTAGGGCCCAAGTTCTGGGGGGGGGGCAGATAGCAGCCAGTCTATACATAGATTTGTGCAGAATCTGTAAAATCCTAATGCAGGGGAGCCTTTATTAGTTCAGATCTATCTATTTTATCTATCTAATCTATTTTATTTATCTATCGTATCCATCTAATCTATGTATCTAATCGATCTATTAATCTATATATCTAGTGTATATATCCTCAAAGTAATTATACAGAGCAGCAAGTAAATAAGTATTATTGCTTACTAGAGATGCGCAATTCAGCCGTTTCATTCACTGCCAAATGCAGCCGCTCATGGCATTCGGCTCTTTTCAGAGCCGGATTTATTCTTGTGAAATACCCAAATCTTAGTGAGTTACACTTTAACAAGAATAAATCTCAGAAAAGAGGCGAATGCTACGAGCAGCTGCCTTTTTCTGCATTTGGCAGTGAATAAAACTGTTGAATGCACGTCTGTATTGCTTACTACTGAGTTACCTTTGGGGGCCCAAAAAGTTTTGTACCTGGGCCCTCTGTTAAAGGGACATAATACACATATGCTAAATCACTTGAAACTGATGCAGTATAACTGTAAAAAGCTGACAGGAAAATATCCCCTGAGCATCTCTATGTAAAAAAGGAAGATATTTTACCTCACAATTTTCTCAGCTCAGCAGAGTAAGTTCTCTGTAAAAAGTTATACTCAGCTGTTGCTCAGCTGCAGGTAAAAAAATAAATAAAAAATGAAGAAATGAACAGCAGCCAATCAGCATCAGCAGTGCTGAGGTCATGAACTCTTTTACTGTGATCTCATGAGATTTCACTTAACTCATGAGATTTCATAGTAAGCTGAATAGGGAAATAATATGAGAGTGCACGAGGCTCATCTAAGGTGTATTGCCCGGGACAGTCCTGCATTTTAAAGGTCTGTCCCGGGTCCCAGGTGCCTCCATTCATTGTCCTGGACTGACTGATTGCTGAAACTGACAGCACTGACAGCCGCACTGACAGCCAGCTGATTGACTCACTCTCACTGGTGTTAGACTAAGTTAGTCTCCAGGGCGGGTAACAAGCGGCTTCCCGCAGCGCAGAAGATAGATAGTGAGGTGAGACTCCAGACAACATCATCCCAGGGGGCAGGGGGCCAGACTGCAGACCAGATGCGCCGGATATGAATTTATTTTATTATATGCAAGATTTCCCCTGCGGACCCACCCGCCCCCCTCTGGGTTGCTGTCTAGTCTCTACACTCTTTCTAGCTCTATATAATGAGAGCGATACAGCCAGCGGTATGGACTACTACTGACCGTGACCTGGCCCATGGAGGACGTTAGTGGAGTCGAGACGAGACCGGTGGAGAGAGTGACTGCTGTTGCTGACTTGACTGTGCCTGTGACACTCCGTTGGACTGGAGCTAAGCATTAGGTAAGTTAAGTAACGCCATGACCGCTGATTCATGCAGGCAAAATTTACAGCTTTGCAGTTTGCAGTCGCTCCAATGACAACATTTCCTCCTAACCTAAGGTAAATCAAACGGTTCTCTCCAACCAATAACAGTTTGATTTACCTTAGGAGGAAATGTTGTCATTGTTTGTAAAAGGGAAACGTGCTGAAGGGACTGCTGGGTACTAAGAAGTTGCTACTGTAAGCAACGAGAGGTGTCCGGGCAATACTTGGTGTGGGCTGAAAGAGTTGGCATTGGGGTGCATAGATACAGGGCCTGTATGCACCCCAATGCCAACTCTTTCAGCCCACACCAAGTATTGCCCGTACACCTCTCGTAGTGGTGCTTACTGTCCTGCACTTTGTATTTGCCTGTGAGCTCACTAAAATCATGTGAGGAAGTTGGTATAATCTACATTTGGAAATATGATGACCCTCTGAGAGGGATATCTAGTTCCTCCACTGCCACAAAACTTCAGTGGAGTGCTAATGATGTCTGAAAGACGTCTAACATTATTGAGATTAAGCGGTATTACAGATATGTGTTTGGCTTTTATTACTTCTATCACTGCTTTCTGACCATTTATTGGGCCATGCATTCTAATGAATAATTAAGTTGTTTCCTTTATGACCTCACCATGTTTAGTAAGCTTCCAGCAGGGGTTACATGTAGTAATATCCATAATATGATTATATAATAAGTCTCAAGTGATTATATATTTGATACACAATCTAAACCACTTTTATTAGTCTTTACTTGGCCTTTGCACTGTTTCTATTGCTCAGTAAAATATAAATATTCACATGCAATATAATGTGACAATGTATACATGAAGAAGTTTTCACACAGAGGGGGTTGCGGTCCAGAGGGGCACCCCTAAGCTGTCCCAGGACAGACACACTAAAATGCTGCTTAGAAATCCTTTACAATGGGAGGTGGCTACTGAGGAACTTTTGAGGTAAAATATCTTTCTTTTTTACATAGAGATGTTCAGGAGATATTTTACAGCTATGCTGCATCACTTTCAAGTGTTTAAACAGTTGGGCATTATGGCCCTTTAAGTAGATCCACTACTCAAAGGTACAGAAATGGAGTGAAAGTTGTATGAATGAAAGAAAAGTACCCACATTTATCAATTTCCCAAACACCTGCTCAATAACAAGTTTGTAGTTCTTTTTGGAGAATAGATTTATAGATCTGTTGCCAAAGACCTTGTGAAATGTCTTCAACACAAGCAAGAGGAGTATCTCTCAGAAGCCCAACTTTTTTTTATATCTTATATTTTTTAATTGGAATTATTTTTATTTTTTTACAATATTACACAACACTAAGTCTACAAGTCATGGAGATACAAACATATAAAGTCTTCTTTAATCTTCAACAGAATGGAACTTCTTCTTTTTCACATATTTTCCCTCCTCCTCCTCCTCCTCCCTAAGAAAAAAAAATGGAAATATTTTTGAGAGAGAATGGGGAGAATGAAAAAAAAGGTGTAACACTTTTATAGTAAAAAAAATAATCAAAGTTTTCATTCCAAAGGAAACACTTCATTAAAAAATGTTAAGGCATTGTGTTTTCTATTCTATAGGAAGCATATGATAGTGAGACGTAAGAAGCCCAACACAGAGGCAGATTATGAGTGGAGTGCTATTTATCGCTCCCACTTGAATGCTTACTGTGCTGAAATTCGGCTTTTTGCATGCTTCGGTTAATGCGCGTATTACAAATTGAAAGTAAAATGTTTTCACTCATGCTAAGCTGACATGCGCAAAAAGCTAAAGTTAGAATATCACAACCGATTTAATGTATTCCCCCCCTAGTCTTCAATGGGGCGCAAAAAGGGGAAAAAACACCCAACAGGTCACGCAAACCCTTTAGCATTTTCTCAACTGCGCTAACCCGACATGAATGTTCTTCACATAGAATAATATGTTCTATTTATTCATTAATAGATATATATACTGTATATATATATAATTATATATAGGTATAGATATATACAGAGATATTGGAATATCTATATATAAATACTTAGAACATTTTCCCCTAGTGAAGAATATTGTAATGTGAAATATTTACACTAAAAACACATCATAACACTTTATTAAATATGAATATTGCATAAATATGATTTTACATGTTTTCAGCTACTTGGCTAAAAAGGGCTCCAGTGCATGCATGTATATGTCTATATGTGTGCACATATTATTTATGTGTATATATGTCTGTAAATACATATATGCACATATAAATACTTAAATTCCTTTATACACATACACTCATCCTCAGTCCTGGCATACTCCTCTGACACGGTACCTACGCACGGTTTCCATACTGCTGAGCGACACTGGAGGAAATCTCGGAGTTCTGCTGACTTTCTTCACTATAAGTTCATCTTGAACTCTTACTATTCTGCCCTTAAAGGGCCATGATACCCAAATGTTGAAACACTTGAAAGTGATCCAGCATAGCTGTAAAAAGCTGACTAGAAAATATCACCTGAACATCTCTATGTAAAAAAGAAAGATATTTTACCTAAAAAATTCCTCAGTAGCCACATCCTATTGTAAAGGACTTCTGAGCAGCAAATCAGTATGTCTGTCCCGGGATAGCTAAGGGAGTAAGCTTACGTGCACACTCATCTTATTTCCCTATTCAGTTTAAGGAAGTTTACTATGAAATCTCATGAGAGTTAAGTGAAATCTCATGAGATCACAGTAAAGAGTTAATGACCTCAGCACTGCTGATGCTGATTGGCTGCTGTTCATTTCTTCATATTTTTTTTTACCTGCAGCTGAGTAACAGCTGAAGTATATTTTTTTACACAGAACTTACTCTGGTGAGCTGATGAAATTGTGAGGTAAAATATCTTCTTTTTTTACATAGAGATGCTCAGGTGATATTTTCCTGTCAGCTTTTTACAGTTATACTGCATCAGTTTCAAGTGATTTAGCATATGAGTATTATGTCCCTTTAATCTATATAAGCAACATTACTTCTCTACTTATCTCTTCTCTTTCTTCAAACCCAAAATCTCTCTTCTCCACATTTAATACTCTACTCCACCTCCACCTCCCACCACAACTTTTCTCTCAGCTCAAGATTTTACCAGCTACTTCAACAAAATTGACTCCATCAAAAATAAAATCAGCTCTCAACATACTACCGGTCTCCCACTCCCTCAAAAGCTCACAATCATCCAAAACCCACATATCCATAAATTTAGCTCTTTTGCCCCTGTTAAAGAGGAAGAAGTTTCTGCCTTTATACTATCCTCTCACCTCACTACCTGTCCCCTCAACCCCATCCCCTCACAACTACTCCCCTCCCTCTCTTCTACCCTTACCCCTATATTCACACACATCTTCAACCTCTCCCTCAGCACTGGTATAGTTTCCACATCTCTTAAACGTGCATTAGTCACGCCTATCCTCACAAAAACTCTCGATCCAACCTCCCCATCCAACTACTGCCCTATTTCCCTACTCCTTCTTGCCTCAAAACTTCTTGAAAAGAGCGTATATGCACGTCTATCCCATTTCCTTACATTACACTCCCTCCTTGATCCACTGAAATCTGGATTTCGCCCCCTTCATTCAACAGAGACAGCAATTGTTAAGGTTACCAACAACCTACATACAGCAAAATCCAAAGGCCACTTCTCTCTATGTATCCTCCTTGATCTGTCTGCAGCCTTTGATACTGTCAACCACCCTCTTTTGCTCCATATCCTCCAATCCTTTGGCATCTGCGACACAGCTCTCTTTTGGTTCTCTTTCTATCTGTCTAACTGTACCTTTAGTGTAGCCTTCTCTGGGGCATCCTTTGCCCTGTTACCTCTTTCTGTTGGGGTACCGCAAGGCTCTGTCCTCGGTCCCCTTCTCGTCTCAATCTACACGTCCTCATTAGGTTCCTTAATAAAGTCCCACGGGTTTCATTATCATTTATATGCTGACGATACCCAAATCTACCTCTCTGCACCAGAACTATCTCCTTCCTTGCTAACCCGTGTCACTAACTATCTCTCTCATATCTCATCTTGGATGTCCTCCCACTACCTCAAGCTAAATCTCTCCAAACCCGAGCTCCTTATTTTCCACCCTTCTTCCAAAATCTCTACCTCCCATGTCTCTATAACTGTTGATAACTCCTTCATGTCTTGGGGTCACACTTGACTCAGATCTTTCTTTCACTCCTCACATTCAGTCCTTGGCTAAAGCCTGCCGCTTCCACCTTAAAAACATTACTAAAATTAGACATTTCTTACACAAGACACAACTAAGATTTTAATCCACTCTCTCGTCCTTTCCCACCTCGTCTACTGCAACTCCATCCTCTCTGGTCTCTCTAGCTGCCCCTAGCTCCTTTACAATCCATAATGAATGCCTCTGCCAGGCTCATCTTCCTTACACGTCGCTCTTCATCTGCCACACCCCTCTGCCAATCCCTTTACTGGCTTCCTCTTGCCTACAGGATTAAACACAAAATTCTCACTCTGACACACAAAGCCCTCAATTGCATTGCTCCCCCCCTACATCTCAGACCTTGTCTCCAGATACTCTCCCTCCCGTCCCCTTCGCTCCGCTCATGATCTCCTACTCTCCTCCTCTCTTGTTACCTCCTCACATTCCGGTTTACAAGATTTCTCCAGACTGGCTCCCATCTTATGGAACTCTCTGCCTCGCTCCACAAGACTTTCCCCTAGTTTTAAAAGCTTCAAGTGTTCCCTGAAACTCTAATATTCAGGGACGCATACAACCTACACTAACCTTCCTATCTCCACTGCTATCCCCTTAAACCCCATAGCATGTAAGCCTATGAGCCCAGCTGTTTGTAGTCCACCTTCATAAGAGCCGACTACAACAGTGCAACTCTCGGCAGGACCCTCTACCGATTTGATCCCTGTAATTGTTTTTTTATATATACCACCTATGTTCACAGCGCTGCAGAACCTATTGGCGCTCTACAAATACCTGATAATAATAATAATAATAAAAATACACACATAAACATATATTATATATATATATGCATACATACATATACATATTAAGAGATGTGTATGTTATGTAAAGCCCTTTGCATGTCTGAGACCTCATATTTTTTATTAGAGCATAACAGCTCTAAGGTCACGCTATCCTGAAGCACTAAATTAAATTGCACTCGAGGGGGGACTTCCGGGCAGCGGTCATGATCGGTCGCACTTCTGCAAGCTGCTCCAGCTTTCTACTGTAATCTTTACGATATCACTCTCTATAGGAAGCACCTAGGACAGAAGTTGACATGAGAGCAACCTACAAAAGAAAAGCTACCTAATGAGACTAATCTTAACAAGATCGCTGCTAGCTTCAGAGCCCAGAGCTACTTTTACAGCTGTGGCCTCTAACATCAGCCACATGAATTACCCCCCGGCAGGATGCTGTCTGGCTCTTGTCGTTAGTTAGCACAGTAAGTGCAACCATAATATAAAACAAGTTGACAGCTACCTGCATAAACTTTCTGACGACATAACATGGAGTGCATGTTCTTGCTAAACAGTATTAAAGCATTGCTAGCGGAGCACTTTCAAAACATGGAGGAGCGCCTGATCACAATCCTACATCCGTACCCGGAGATAAATGAACTAATCCTCTCTTCCGCTACACAAGATGAGGATCTAGTAGCAGACGATGGCTCCTCAGTAGGCGAGAGTGGGTCTTTTTCAACTTTACCATCCGAACCAAGCAAGCGAACAGATACCAACGGTGCTTATGGACGCGGCCAGCTTCAAAAACGTGCTCGTGCACGATATCCCCATAGAAAACAATGGGGCAGTTTGAGCTGAAAAAAAACCTAACACCTGCAAAAAAGCAGCGTTCAGCTCCTAATGCAGCCCCATTGTTTCCTATGGGGAAACACTTCCTACGTCTGCACCTAACACTCTAACATGTACCCCGAGTCTAAACACCCCTAACCTTACACTTATTAACCCCTAATCTGCCGCCCCCGCTATCGCTGACACCTGCATATTTGTTTTAACCCCTAATCTGCCGCTCCGTATACCGGCGCTACCTACATTATACCTATGTACCCCTAATCTGCTTCCCCTAACACCGCCGACCCCTATATTATATTTATTAACCCCTAATCTGCCCCCCACAACGTCGCCGCCAGCTACCTACAATAATTAACCCCTAATCTGCCGATCGGAGCTCACCGCTACTATAATAAATGTATTAACCCCTAAAGCTAAGTCTAACCCTAACACTAACACCCCCCTAAGTTAAATGTAATTTTTATCTAACAAAATAAAATAAATCTTATTAAATAAATTATTCCTATTTAAATCTAAATACTTACCTGTAAAATAAACCCTAATATAGCTACAATATAAATTATAATCAGATTGAGCTCGCATTCTATTGGCTGTTCCGATCAGCCAATAGAATGCGAGCTCAATCTGATTGGCTGATTGAATCAGCCAATCGGATTGAACTTGATTCTGATTGGCTGATTCCATCAGCCAATCAGAATTTTCCTACCTTAATTCCGATTGGCTGATAGAATCCTATCAGCCAATCGGAATTCGAGGGACGCCATCTTGGATGACGTCCCTTAAAGGAACCGTCATTCGTCGGGAAGTCGTCGGAAGAAGAAGATGGGTCCGCGGTGGAGGTCTTCAAGATGGAGCCGGTCGTCATCGGATGAAGATAGAAGATGCCGCTTGGATCAAGATGGTTGCCGGTCCGGATCGCCTCTTCTTCCCGGATAGGATGAAGACTTTGGAGCCTCTTCTAGACCTCTTCAGCCGCCGGATTATGGATCGCCAGCCCCCGCTTGGGCTTGGATGAAGATTTTGGAGCCTGGAACGATCGGTGATACCTGGCATGGTGAAGACAAGGTAGGAAGATCTTCAGGGGCTTAGTGTTAGGTTTATTTAAGGGGGGTTTGGGTTAGATTAGGGGTATGTGGGTGGTGGGTTGTAATGTTGGGGGGGGTATTGTATGTTTTTTTTTACAGGCAAAAGAGCTGAATTCTTTGGGGCATGCCCCGCAAAGGGCCCTTTTAAGGGCTGGTAAGGTAAAAGAGCTTTGAACTTTTGTAATTTAGAATAGGGTAGGGCATTTTTTTATTTTGGGGGTCTTTGTTATTTTATTAGGGGGCTTAGAGTAGGTGTAATTAGTTTAAAATTGTTGTAATTTTTTTCTAATGTTTGTAAATATTTTTTTATTTTTTGTAACTTAGTTCTTTTTTATTTTTTGTACTTTAGTTAGTTTATTTAATTGTATTTATTTGTAGGAATTTAATTTAATTTATTTATTGTGTAGTGTTAGGTTTAATTGTAGATAATTGTAGGTATTTTATTTAATTAATTTATTGATAGTGTAGTGTTAGGTTTAATTGTAACTTAGGTTAGGATTTATTTTACAGGTAATTTTGTAATTATTTTAACTATTTTAGCTATTAAATAGTTCTTAACTATTTAATAGCTATTGTACCTGGTTAAAATAATTACAAAGTTGCCTGTAAAATAAATATAAATCCTAAAATAGCTATAATATAATTATAATTTATATTGTAGCTATATTAGGGTTTATTTTACAGGTAAGTATTTAGCTTTAAATAGGAATAATTTATTTAATAAGAGTTAATTTATTTCGTTAGATTTAAATTATATTTAACTTAGGGGGGTGTTAGTGTTAGGGTTAGACTTAGCTTTAGGGGTTAATCCATTTATTACTGTAGCGGCGAGATTCGGTCGGCAGATTAGGGGTTAATAATTGAAGTTAGGTGTCGGTGATGTTAGGGAGGGCAGATTAGGGGTTAATACTATTTATTATAGGGTTATTGAGGCGGGAGTGAGGCGGATTAGGGGTTAATAACTTTATTATAGTAGCGGTGCGGTCCGCTCGGCAGATTAGGGGTTAATAAGTGTAGGCAGGTGGAGGCGACGTTGAGGGGGGCAGATTAGGGGTTAATAAATATAATATATGGTCAGCGGTGTTAGGGGCAGCAGATTAGGGGTTCATAGGGATAATGTAGGTGGCAGCGGTGTACGGAGCGGCAGATTAGGGGTTAATAATAATATGCAGGGGTCAGCGATAGCGGGGGCGGCAGATTAGGGGTTAATAAATATAATATAGGGGTCGGCGGTGTTAGGGGCAGCAGATTAGGGGTTCATAGGGATAATGTAGGTGGCAGCGGTGTGCGTCGGCAGATTAGGGGTTAAAAAATTTTAATAGAGTGGCGGCGATGTGGGGGGACCTCGGTTTAGGGGTACATAGGTAGTTTATGGGTGTTAGTGTATTTTAGAGCACAGTAGTTAAGAGCTTTATGAACCGGCGTTAGCCCAGAAAGCTCTTAACTACTGACTTTTTTCTGCGGCTGGAGTTTTGTCGTTAGAGTTCTAACGCTCACTTCAGCCACGACTCTAAATTCCGGCGTTAGGAAGATCCCATTGAAAAGATAGGATACGCAATTGACGTAAGTGGATCTGCGGTATGGAATAGTCGCGGCTGGAAAGTGAGCGTTAGACCCTTTAATGACTGACTCTAAATACCAGCGGTAGCCCAAAACCAGCGTTAGGAGCCTCTAACGCTGGTTTTGACGGCTACCGCCAAACTCTAAATCTAGGCCTCAGTGTTTTAAACGTGTTTGTGATTTCCCTGCTGTACTGCTTCTAAACATAAGAGCCGGAGTCTGTTATGCTTTGCTATTTGCATATACCAATATAGGAAGTTAGTTTATCAATTATATTGCTTGCATAAACTCTGACACATAGGTTATAATTACCAAATGTATGTAGATGGATTGTTAGTTGTTAGATGCAGTATGTTACAGTGCTAGTTTTTTGTAAACCCCTTGTTTCTTCATAGAGTACCTATTAATAATGCATGCAATATGACTCCTATAACTAAAAGAGGACTTCCCTTGGGTGAATAGTAGTTTGGTATTTTCACTAGTATGCTTTCTCTTAAAGACACCCCTGGAGCAGCTATTGACTATGTTACTCGCTAGCATAAGAGTTTGTTGTGTTTTTTTTTTTTTTTTTTTTTTTTTTTTTTCTATTTATCTTTTATCCATGTTGTTTATGTATTCATGTATATGGTGTATGATAATTATTAACTATATCACATTCATAGGCTCTTTCAGGAACATTGGCTAAATTATATGCTTACCAGTCTGTTTGCTATTAAGGGCACCACCTAGAGCAACAACTAATCATTTTGCTTAATCCTCTAATACATTTATTCTCTTAATAGCGAGGGGCTGTTTGAGGCCAAACATAGTAATCAATGTCTTTTTTAAAGTGAAGGCAGTGGTGACTGGAGTGACTGGGCTGTCTGCGGCCGGGACGGCCTGGTATACTCCCTCCCACAGATCTTAAATACTTGCAGCTTCTATAGGCAGCTGCTCACAAGTTTCATATGGCCCAAATATCTGCCTGATGAGTACATCAAACAATTAATATTACCCACATCTATATTAACCCCCTGATATATAGTGTAAGACTAATAACTCTTCTTTGCTGACACTTTTTCTAATACATAGGAGTCCCATTAATTTTAATTTTAATTTAAACGATTGAAGTACTAGCTTTACATGGAAATTATAGTATACGGAAATAGATGTCAAGTTATTTAGATATACCATATATTACTAGGACACCATTTAGAGGGTATCATCAAAGGCAATAACATCGTTCTCCTATAGTTACTAGGTAGCTGTTGGTGCTTCTATCACCTTTTACACCTATTTCAGCCTTTTTTTTTAGTTCTCCCCTACAATATCCCATAAGTCTAATCAAGTCCTGGACTGATCCTTTAAGAAGTTAGGGAGAACATACATTATAAAACAAAAGTTCACTACATGAGCTTTATAGATAACAAAGGAAGAAAAAAGAAATAAAAATAAAAATAGAAGTTCAACATATGAGATCCAAGAGTGGTCTCTTCCAGCCAGAGGGTACCTCCTGTAGCTTTGCACTCTCTATATTAATAGGAGGTCCAAGAGCGGCCTCAATTATCAACTAGGAGGTATACAGTTATGATAGGCAAGCATTATATATATATATACTCCCATGATATGTCATTATTATGTACTGTTTACTCTAATTTCCTATTGCTTGTATGTTTATTACAAGTTATTCTATGTGTTTTCTTTTTGATGACATGCATGTAAGCATTTAACTGAACTTCAATAAAAATAAAAAAATAAATAAAAATTGCACTCGAGAGAACGTGTTTACTTTAATCTTGTAATACATGTGCTACTTCCGATGTGCGCAGTCGTGATAAACCCAATATCGCTCGTGCGCAACTGTTAGCGCGCTCTAATCGGAAGAGAGAGATCAACTTTAAAAATGATACTTTGGTTGAGGAAGGCAACTTTGGAAAGATGCACAATGGTATGGACTATCATCAAGTGTGTTATTCTGCAGTGAATACTATCTTGTGCATGTATTTGCAAATCATCTTATCTGATTTCTAAGCCAGCCTCCAGGCTAAAAGTATCATCATGAAATCCTGCCTCTAAGCAGAGCATTGGTTGTATGCAGGTAGGCAGGCTTAGTAAGATCAGCGGCCAGGCTAGTAGGTTGATATTCTTATCACTAATGTTACTACGGGGAGGGGGGGCATCATTGCATACCTGGACCATCTGCATGGGTGCATTTTACTTTTTAAAAGAAGCATTTTTGTAAACAGGTAGGTCTTGAGTCTTTGTTTGAAAATGTCCATAGAAGTGGTTTCTTTCAAGTGGCTTGGGAGAATGTTCCATCGAGTTGGGGCGGCATGGCTAAAAGCTTTCAAACCACATTTTTGTGAATCCTTGGCACTTTTAGTTTCTGGGAATGTGCTGATCGAAGCATGCAAGCTGGAACATAGGGCACCAGTAACACCTTTAAATTTTGTAGGATAGTAGGCCTATTTTGAATAGTATGTACCATTTAATTGGCAGCCAGTGCAGAGAGTGGAGGATAGGTGTTACATAGCAAGATTTTGGTTGACCAGTTAGGAGCCTTGCTGCAGCATTTTGTACCAACTTAAAGGGACATTAAACACTAAATACATGCTAGATAGAATGATGCATTCAAAGAAAAGATTAGTCCATGACTAACATGTAGATGTATTTTTTAAAGTTTCATTAGTTGTTTAAAAAGTGACAAAATAAGTGTAAAGTTTTAGTGTCTATAAAACACTGGGAGCTGCCATGTTGTAACTTGTGTTACCTTCTCTGCTGTGGCCAATTAGGGTCAGTTATAAATAGGTTACTAGAGTGTGCAGCCAATGGTTGTGCTGGATTCAACAGTGTTCTGCACTTCCATTTCTAACAGGAACTGAAAAGCTCACAATTTCAGAATGGAATTACAGGCAAAGAGGACAAAATAAATAATGAAAGTATATTGCAGAGTTGTTTTATTATATACAATTTATCATTTTATATTACCATCTCAAAGTGTTTAATGTCCCTTTAAGGCGATGGAGCAGTTTTTCTGAGAGACCATATTAAACAGCATTGCAGTAGTCCAAACATGATATTACCAATGCATGGATTATCGTGGGAAGATCTTATGTAGGAATCAGGTGCTTGATCCCGGTTATAATCTTTAAATGAAAGAATGAGGCTTGTACTGTGGCTGATATATGATGTTTCAGAGAAAGTTCTCTGTCAAGCAAAACACCAAGATTTCTTACTAGATTTCAGGTATGTTATTTTGATTCTCCACATTCTAGACCAATTTGTTAATCTTGCTGCAGCTTAGTTATCATCATACTATGGGGCCGAATTATTAAAGTCTGGCTGACATGATACGCTGTATCGTATCATGTCCGCCAGACATCGCTGAATGCAGACAGCGCAACTGTCCTTAAGACACTGCCTCTTAACTCCTGTTTGCGCGGAAACAGGGCGAGTTGGCCACATTCGGGGCATAGTAATTTGGCGCCTATGTCTACTCATCACAAGTACTTCTGTATTAGCAAAAAGTTATTACTATTTTCTTATGACCTACACACATATGCTGTGAGGACCCATGCACCAGCATTCAAACACCACATATTATGTGTGTATGCTGCTGACAAACAGTAATTACTTTTACTAGAAGTTTTTTTTTGCTAATGGAAGTATAATACAAAAATGCTTCTATTTAAAATTGAAATGCACCCATGCACATTTCAATTTTCACCTTTCTATACGTTTAAGGATATGACATATATTGATGACCACCACAGTGCAGGAATAGCAGAAGCAGGAATCAGCATTACTGAAGTGGGCCTCTAGATTAATACACAAACCCCAACAATGTGCAATAAACCACTAAAAGTTATTGTTTGTAAAAAATAAAATAAAAATGAAAGGTGTGCTATGCTAGACAACAAAGCCTAGTCTATAGAGTAAAGGCAGGAGCCCACTAAGTGCTCCCTCTGCAATACGTTATCCAGTACTATGCACTCTGCATGCAATGAGCCACTAAAAAAATATATATTTTTTAAAAAAAAAATGAAAAGGTATACTAGATGATATAGCCTAGCCTACAAATGCAGGGCTCAGGCAGGATCCCTACCAGTAATGCCCTCATTGGGATAAAAAAAAATGTTAAAACTGATGCTCAGATTTACTGTAGAATGAACACAAAAAAACATTCTCTGCTTGACACAGAAAAAAAAATTAATTCAGTGACAGTAGTGTGCAGTGCACTGCAAGAAAAAATTAGTTCTTATTAATGTGATCTGATTCTGCACACACAAAATGTAGACGACTGCAGAAGAAAGAAAAACAGCACACACTGTCTCTCCTATCACTAAAGTACTAGCATTAGAATCTGTATTCGTCCGAGGCAGAAAGCACATCTAATTAATTGAACCTAATTTTCTTTGAATCTTTGTTGAAACTTATTGTCTCTCCAGGGAAGCATACTGAGGTAATGTTACATTGGACAATTCTAGCAAGAAGCTGGCTAGACAGCTTCTTGCTGGAATTGTCCAAATGTAACATTTCCACTGATACACAGCACCTATTTGCATTGAGTTAAGATTGAATATTATAATAACCCTTTATACTAGAGTAGTGCCATTGTTTTTCCATTAATAAAGCATACTGAGGTAGGCTCTGAAAAATGTGCATGTCTTGAGCACTAGGGGCATTATTTATTAAGCAGCGGATGCTGCTTCGGAGCCCCATTGTTTCAGGCTCCTTAACTTGTCTGCCACCTTTTAGGTGGTGGATTGAAATCAATGGATGATGCGTATGCTGTCGGCATTTAGCCAGGTCGAGCGAATCATGTCCGCTCGACTATTAATAAATCTACCCCTAGGGGTTAGATTTTTTTTGCCAGGATTTTGATTGCTTGTGATTCACAATTGTTTGCAACTGTCAGGGTTTCACCCTGACTTTTATAGTTATTTGCTGCTTTTTACCTTGGCTGCCATGTTAGACTAACCTGTCTTATCCCCTTGCTTGTAGCAGAGTGTGTAACGCTGCTCACTATTCCAGGCTCCCCCTTATGGCCAAACTGGAGAACATAATCAGAGAGAGACAGGTTGTAGTCCCAGAATGATGATGTCATCTTTCCCTATTTAACTGCCGCAGTCCTGTTTGCTTTAGCCCTTGTGTTGCCTCTGACTCAATGTGAGTTCCTATCTGTGTGTAAAACCTGGCTTGTTTGATGTCCCTTCTGGTTCCTGATCCCTGGCTTGTTTCTGACTTTGTTGATCTTTGTGTTCCTGACCCTGGCCTGTCTGACCCTTGCTTTGGTTCCTGACCACGGCTCGTCTGACTATACGCACTGGCTTTGACTCCAGGCTTGTCATTTGGTTTTTGGACTCTTTATTATTTTTGTTATTTTTTTAATAAAGGTGTGATTAATTTAGCATTTCACGTCTCTATCTGATTCCTGGTTCCCTGACAGTGACCTGGCTTCCTGTATTAAAAGGGACAGTAAACCCTAAAAATATTTTATGATTTAGATAGAGCATGCAATTTTAAACAAATTTCCAATACTTATATTATCTAATTTGCTTTGTTCTCTTGGTAGCTGTTGATTGTGATTGGTGACTGCACAAATATGCCTCTTGTCATTGGCTTGCCCAATGTGTTCAGCCAGTAATGCAATGCTGCTTCTTCGATAAATTATACCAAAATAATGGGGGGAAAATTGATAATAGAATTAAACTGGAAAGTTGTTTAAAATTATATGCTCTATCTGAATTAAGTAAGCAAAAATTTGGGCTTCATGTCCATAACTCTGTCACATACCAAAAATGAATCACCTGATAAATAAGACCTCCTCTTTGAAATGGGTGAGCCAAATTTTATTTTTTAATGATCCCAAAACCCAATATCTTTTTGATGACAGATGGTTTTTCATGTGATGTTTAATTTTGTAAAAAAAGAATCCATTGAAAGGAAAAGTGTAGACCCTTAGAATGTGACCAGGAAGCCAGTAAGATATGCAAAGCTGTTATACACACACTGTCATTAGGCAAAACAATATATGGGGGACCTCAGACCTTGTCCGCTCATACCCTTTACCACAGACGTGCCTGTTAGCTTGGTAAACAGCTATACCAGTAAGAATGAGTCCAGTTTATCTTTAATTACCCCAGTCATTTAATATAAAATTGTATACTCCGGACACCATTATAACAAGAATTTACCCATCATAGTTTAGTTCCCAATGCCGGTTAAAGTAAACAAAGTAAAATCTCCACGGGGTAACTACTGAACAAAGTACTCACTGCTGCATGTTGAAGACACGGACCGAGCCGTTTCGGATGACATGACAGAAAGGGGCTGCAACACTGCTTTTATTAATCCTTGCGCAGAGCAAATTCCTGTGCCTTGGAGTAGTAATGGAAGAAGGATCCCTGCAATCCATGTAACTGAAGTTTCCAAAAAAGTCCAACATGCAATCCAAGGAGAGTAAAATAAAACACACTTTAGTGTAATAACCTTAAAACGAAAAGCAGAAAACCCCCAGCAAAAGGGTTAAATGTAAAAGTCTGACCAATTTTGGTCAAATGACCGTACTCATAGACCTGTCAACACACCTGTCTCATTACATATAAAACCACTCACAACCCAGTGGTTGAGCAATTAAATAATGTAATACCAATGTATAAGCTATAATTTTCTTGGATGTTACCCCTTATTTTTAACCATATGAATAAGACAGTGTAGTCTTTTTTGTATAGGAAACCCATTGTAGGAAATTCCTTTCTTCATGCTAAAAGCAGTCATTCAAAACATGTCTTTAAGAGTATAGCCCCAAGGGGTAATTTATACGCCTAAATCGTAACTGTACACTAGAAGGCAAAAAATTACAAATCTGTTTGATATCTCGTGGTGACTCAAAAGATATGGTAGAAAGGAGTTTTAAAAGTTCTTTCTACCAAATCTTTTGAGTAAACCAGATTTTTTTCTTTCATGATTCAGAAAGGGAATGTAATTTTAAGCAACTTTCTAATTTACTCCTATTATCAATTTTTCTTCATTCTCTTGGTATCTTTATCCGAAAAGCATTAATGTAAGCTTAGGAGTCGGCACATTTTTGGTTCAGCACCTGGGAAACGCTTGCTGATTGTTGATTAAATGTAGCACTCCTATGAATTTTTATGTAAAAATATATTTGATGTACATTCCCATTGATATTTTAAATTTATTAGTACACCTGTGTGAATAATAACAAGAAATTGTTCAACCATGACTTTCTGTTTCACAGGGGTATCAATATGAGGCAACACATAGGCCAAATTCCCTTAGTGATTCATCACAATGGGTAAGGAATATACCTGTAATGTGCGGCAAAAGGTTGTTGAACTTCACAAAATGGGAATAAAAAAATTGCAAAAACATTGAAAATGCCTATTTCCACCATCAGGGCAATAAATAAGAAGTTTCAGTCAACTGGAAATGTTATGAATCAACCTGGAAGAGGACATGTGTCTATATTGTCTCAACACACTGTGAATAGGATGGTTCAAGTGGCCAAAATATCTCCAAGGATCACAGCTGGAGAATTGCAGAATTTAGTTGCGTCTTGGGGTTAGAAAGTCTCCAAAACTACAATCCAAAGTCACCTACATCACTACAAGTTGTTTTCAAGAAAAAAGCCTCTATTCTCATCCAAAAACAAACTCAAGCATCTTCAGTTTGCCAGACACTACTGGAACTTCAAATGGGATTAGGTTCTATAGTCAGATGAAACCAAAATAGAGCTTTTTGGCAATAAACATTTGAGGTGGTTTTGGCGCACACAGAGAGGTAGCCATATGGAAAAGTACCTGAAGTCCACGGTTAAATATGGTGGTGGCTCTTTATTGTTTTGGGGCTGTTTTTCTGCCAGAGAACCTGGATATGTTTTAAGATACATGGCATCATGGAGTCCTTTTAATATCTGTTGATATTTGATAAACACCTGACTGCCTCTGACAGAAAGCTTAAAATGGGCCGTGGTTGGATTTTCCAGTAGGACAAGGATTCAAAACATACATCAAAATCACTGACCACAAAATCAAGCACCTGCCATGGTCATACCAGTCCCCTGACTTAAACCCTATAGAAAACCTGTTGGGTGAACTGAAGAAGAGAGTACACCAGCGTCAATTGTCAATTTCGAAATTTGAAGGATTTGGAGAGATTCTGTATGGAGGAATTATCTCAGATCCCATTCTTCAACCTCATCAGGTATTATAGGAGAAGACTGTTATCTTGGCAAACAGAGGTAGCACAAAGTATTGACTAAAAGGGTGTCAATAATTGTGCCACACATATATATTTAACAAAGATTTTTTATATATATAAACCTGTGTTTTGTTTGCAATTGTTTGATATCCATGAGTGCAGATTATTTTGTGTATTTTCTTTATCAAAAGATCAAAATGTTAAACAATAAAGACATAAAAACTGGAGGACACTGTATATATATACATATTCTTCTTTGTGAAGAACAGTTGAATGTGAAATATTCATATTTTCATGTTGGGTTAACGCACATGAGAATATGCGATCGGGCTTTAATATTGAGATAAATACATATACATGTCTAAAGATGTATATATATATATATATATATATATGTATGTGTATATATATATATATATGTATATATATATATATATATGTGTGTGTGTGTGTGTGTGTGTATATATATATATATATATATATATATATATATACAGTATATATATATATATATATATATATATACAAGTGCAAGAGTCCAGCACTCGCTATGCTAATATGCTTATTTTTAATACACGCGTTCACCATATCTCACTTATAAGTTATACACAACAGGATAGTTGTACACTAAATTAATATCGGATCACATATACCGCAAACATTAAGGCACAAGTTCGTAACAATACACTTGTTCAAAATTGTACACCTGTCACATCTATATATACAAAATATACTTGTTACACTATATTGTTTTTATTTGATCACTATGGTAACAGTTTTGTTTAACAATCATTGTCCAATAGAAACCAAGCGGGCATCTGGATCTCTACGTGATGACGTCAACCGTCACTTCCGGTTTCGGCATGGCGTGCTCACGGGGAGAAGGTGGCCTGCAATCTCTTAACATATATTAAGGCACAGAATGGTGAGTACACTTGTTTTTGTAATAGTCTGAGGACGGGGAGGACGGGGTCACTCCCCGAAAACATTCACTAGAATAAAACTTTTTTCACGATTACGGCGAGTGCTCTCTTTGGCCTTTTTATATATATATATATGTGTGTGTACATATGTTTAAAAAAAATACAAACCCCAAAGGTAATATTACAAAAATAAAAAAATTTAAATTACAGAAAATAAAGAAAGCTATCCAAAATGAAAAATGTAAACCTAAACTAATATCCCTATAAAAATAAAAAATCCCTCGCAAAAAAAAACACCCCATAATCTAATACTAAACTACCAATAGCCCTTAAAAGTTAAACAGCTCTTTTGCCTAAAACAAATACCAATTACCCCCTAACAATAAAACCCCTCACCTAATCAACCCCCCAAAATAAAAAAAAATAAGTCTAAAAAAACCTAAGCAACCCATTGCCCCTAAAGGGGCATTTTTATAGACATTGCCCTTAAAAGAGCATTCAGCTCTTTTACTTCCCTTAAAAGGGCAATCAGCTCTTTTACAGCCCAAAAAACCCTAATCTAAAAAAAAGCCCCCCCTCAAAAAAGCCTAAGACTAAAACCCAAATAGGTACTCACCATTCCTGAAATCCGGCGGTGAAGGTCTTTTTCCAGACGGCTCCATCATCTTCTATCTTCATCTGGAGCAAAGGCAGCGTGGAGCGGAGGTGTGGAACGGTCTTTCCCAATGCACAGATCCGAGGCGGCGGTCCTCAGCCGCGGTTCTCAGCGGCGGTGGTCCTCAGTGACGTGGAGGCTCCTCTTCATCCGATATCCGTCGTACACTAAAAATTGAATGGAAGATACCGCATTCAAATTGGGGTACCTTGCATTCCTATTGGCGGAAATTTTGAAATCAGCCAATAGGATTAGAGCTACTGAAATCCTTTTGGCTGTTCAAATCAGCCAATAAGATTTCAGTAGCTCTCATCCTATTGGTTGAATGAAAACATTTAGCCAATAGGAATGCAAGGTACCCCAATAAAAATGGGCAACCTTGCATTCAATCTTCAGTGTGCAGCGGACGATCATATGAAGAGGAGCCTCCACGCCATTTTGGACTGCCACCGCTGAAGTCCACCGCTGAGGACCACCACTGAGAACCACTGCTGAGGATCCACGAATCGGGGAAGTCAGCTCTGCACCTCTGCTCCACGCCACCTTCGCTCCGGATGAAGATAGAAGATGATGGAGAGGCCTGAAAGAAGACCTTCTCTGCCGTACTTCAGGAACAGTGAGTACCTATTTGGGGCTTAGTCTTAGGCTTTTTATTCTTATTTTTTTGGGGTGGCTTTTTTTTTAGATTAGGATTTTTTGGGCTGTAAAAGAGCTGATTGCCCTTTTAAGGACAGTAAAATATCTGATTGCCCTTTTAAGGACAGTAAAATATCTGAATGCCCTTTTAAGGGCAATGCCCATACATATGCTCCTTTAGGGGCAATGTGTAGTTTAGGTTTTTTAGTGTTGTTTTTTCATTTTGGGGGGTTTGGTGGGTGGGGATTTTTACTGTTAGGGGGGGACTTTGTATTTTTTACATGTAAAAGAGCTGTTTAACTTAGGACAATGCCCTACAAAAGGCCCTTTTAAGGGCTATTGGTAGATTAGTTTAGATTAGGGGGTGTTTTTATTTTGGGGGGGCTTTTTATTTTCATATGGATTAGGTTTACATTTTTTATTTTTGATAATTTTGTTTAATTTTTTATTTTTTTAAATTTTAGATTATTTTTTGTAATTTAATGTTAGGTTTTATTTTTAAATTAATGTTAGGATTTTTAATTTTAATTGTAACTTAGTATTGGGGTTAATTTAGGGGGTGCTAGGTTAGGGGGCTTTAGTAATTAAATTAGTTATTTGCGTTGTGGGGGATTGGCGGTTTAGCAGTTAATAGGTTAATTAGGTTTATTGCGATGTGGGGGTTTGGTGGTTTAGGGGTTAATAGGTTAATTAGGTTTATTGCGATGTGGGGGGTTGGCGGTTTAGGGGTTAATTGGTTAATAGGGTTTCTATTGATGGGGGGTTGGCGTCTTAGTGGTTAATAGGTTAATTAGGTTTATTGCAATGTGGGGGTTGGCGGTTTAGGGGTTAATATTTTAATTATGTTATTTGCGTTGTTTAATTTGCGGATTAGGGGTTAATTACTTTATTATTTTGCGATGTGGGGGTTGGTGGTTTAGGTGTTTGTTATTATTTTGTGTGGGTGGTTAGGTGTTTTTATTATTATTTTAAACTCCATTGGACTGGACAAAATTATTGGCACCATCTCAAAATTGTAAGAAATAATTGCATTCCAAGTTTGTGATGCTCCTGTAATTTGTAATTAAACTCACCTGTATCAATTAACAGGTCCTGACAATACAGAAATCACACGACAACCATTTAAAATGGTGAAAAATGTACTCAAACTTTCTGTTGTGTGTTTCTTTGTTGCACACTGAGCATGGAGAAGAGAAAGAGCAGCAAAGAATTGTCTGAGGATTTGAGAAAAAGAATTGTGGAAAAGCATGGACAATCTCAAGGTTACAAATCCATCTCCAGAGATCTTAATGATCCTGTGTCCACTGTGCGCAACAATGTCAAAAAGTTTACAGCCCATGGTACTGTAGCTAATCTCTCTGTATGTGGACGAAAGAGAAAAATTTATTTTAAAGGTTGCAACGAAGGATTGTTCGAATGGTGGATAAAGAACCTCGATCAAATTCCAGACAAATTCAAGCTGACCTTCAGGCACAGGGTACAAATGTGTCAGTTCACACTATGGGGTCAATTTATTAATGTGCGAGCGGACATGATACGTTGTAGCGTATCATGTCCGCTGCAAATCGATAAATGCCGACAGCATACGCTGTCAGCATTTATCATTGCACCAGCAGTTCTTGTGAACTGCTGGTGCAATGCAGCCCCCTGCAGTTTTGTGGCCAACTAGCAGGGGGTGTCAATCAACCCGATCGTAATCGATCGGGTTGATTTCTGTCCGCCGCCTCAGAGCAGGCGGACAGGTTATGGAGCAGTGGCCTTTAGACCGCTGCTTCATAACTTCTGTTTCTGGCGAGCGAAACATGGGGCATCAAGCTCTGTACGGAGCTTGATAAATTGACCCCTCTACGTTGCCATCTGAATGAAAAGGGACGCTATGGTAGGAGACCCAGGAGGACCCACTGCTGACACAGAAACATAAAAAAGCCAGATTGGAGTTTGCCAAAACTTACCTGAGGAAGCCAAAATCCTTTTGGGAGAATGTGCTGTAGAATCTGACAGAAATGCAGGGGTTCCAATATTTTTGGCCATGACTGTATATATATATATATATATATATATATATATATATGAAACACTTAGAAAGATAGAGTTCTATATTAAAGGGACAGTATACACTCATTATCATATAACTGCATGTAATAGACACTACTATAAAGAATAAGATGCACAGAAACTGATATAAAAATCCAGTATAAAACTGTTTAAAAACTTACTTAGAAGCTGTCAGTTTGGCTCTGTTGAAAAGGTAGCTGGAAAGCCCACTGCAAGTGGGAAATAAGACACCCCCCTCCCCCTTCTTTTGCATATGAAAAGACCCTTTACACAAACAGGAGCAAGCTGGAGAAGGTATCTGACGGTATTCACATAAAACTTTGGGGCTTGGTTAGGAGTCTGAAAATCAGAGCAATGTTATTTAAAAAATAAGCAAAACTATACATTTATTTTTTAAAAAAACTTTATGGGCTATATAAATAGATCATCTACAAACCATTTATGCAAAGAAAAAATGAGTGTATAATGTCCCTTTAAGTAGTAAGAACCAAAGAAGGACAAGGCTGCACAGGATAACACATAAAAAAACAAACGTTTATTAAAGCGGTGGTAAAGACACCGGGTCTGCCTTCACTAAATTCACAATATTATATACCAGATAAAAGGTGAACCAGATAATAGTATGTCACAATGTAATTTAATTCAAACATTACCCCCTACATGCCAGCTTGTTACTAAGCTGGCCAGCAAACAGTCCATAAAGTATTCCGGGCTCATAGTGTAAAAACGCGCTCCAGTAGCCTTTATCTGGTAATTCATGTTATACCCTTATATACACTAAAGCACTTAAGAGGTGACACCTATTAATGGCCTAACTATTTACATATGATGCTAACAGCATGTTAATATTATACACACTTAAAACAAATACAAGCATGAGGCATCTACATACATAATGCCACATATCACGTATTCCACAAGTCTTTTATGTATACTTTACATTATTGTTAATGTTTTAATGTTTTAACCACGGATTCACAAAAAACAGGCATATTCTATTTTTTCGTTAAGGCCAATGGGGGATAATGTGTTAAGTCTATGGCCTCTATTTAACAAAGTCTGGCGGACCTGATCCGACAGTGCGGATCAGGTCCGCCAGACCTCGCTGAATGCAGAGAGCAATACGCTCTCTGTATTCAGCATTGCACCAGCAGCTCAAAAGAGCTGCTGCTGCAACGCCGCCCCCTGCAGATTCGCTGCCAATGGGCCGCCAGCAGGGAGGTGTCAATCAACCCGATCGTACTCGATCGGGTTGATTTCCGGCGATGTCTGTCCGCCGGCTCAGAGCAGGCGGACAGGTTATGGAGCAGTGGTCTTTGTGACCGCTGCTTCATAACTGCTGTTTCTGGCGAGTCTGAAGACTCGCCAGAAACACGGGCCGTCAAGCTCCTTTCGGAGCTTTATAGATAGGCCCCTATACATCCAGCGTGACTCATGCTGGAGTAATATTTGGTCAATATTGCCCCCTCTCCTCTTGGGCCTGATATGTTCAATTCCTAGCACTTTTAATTGTGTAAAGTCAGAGTTATGGAGCATTTGGAAATGTCTCAGTGTTGATGACTTCTCCTGACAGATGATCCTTATTTTTACTGTGATCACCTGTTGCTTAGATGAGGTTAGACTCCTCATTTAAAAGTTTCACAACCCAGTGAAAGTGAATAGTGAGTATTTTTAAAGTGGTCACATTAGCATGCCGGTCATGATAACTGATATCAGAAGCCAAAATACTTCTACTGATATTTTACATGTACTGCTGTGAACTTCAAATACCACTAATATGCTCTTTAAGTACTTCAGTCTGTTATACATGGGTTAGATCAGTGTTTTTCAACCACTGTGCCGTGGCACACTAGTGTGCCGTGAGAGATCCTCAGGTGTGCCACGGCAGACTGACAACAGTGTGACATATTTTTTAAACTTTGCTTGTTTTTTACTCCCAGTGCAGGGGTAGTTTGTAGGAGGCATGGTATAACAGCACAATACATACAGTATGTGCGTGTTTGTGTGTATGTGTATATATATATATGCTGTATTAGGCTACAATGTGTGATTTTTTTTAAAATTTTGGGATGGTGGTGTGCCACAGGATTTTTTAATGTAAAAAAGTGTGCCACGGCAAAATAAAGGTTAAAAATCACTGGGTTAGATTATGAGCGGAGCACTGCGTGTATTACAAGTTGAAAGTTACAGTTTTCGCACAAGCTCTAACCCAACACATGGAAGAAGCCGAACATCGAATATCGCAAACCACCAGTTAATGTATTCCCCTATAAAAGTCAATGGAGCAAGAAAAGTAGAAAAAAAACTAACACACTACTCGATCCCTCAAGTATTCTCAAGTGCACTAATAAATACTGGGAGCTAGCTGAACACATCCAGTGAGCCAATGACAAGGCACAAATATGTCTAGCCAGAAATTACCAGCTAGCTCCTAGAAGAGCATTGCTCCTGCTGAGAATATGTACATATACTTTTCAACAAAGGATACCAATCTAAGGGAACAAAAATAAATTTGATCATAGAAGTTAATTTGAAAAAGTGTTTTAAAATGACGTGCCCGATGTAAATCATGAAAAAATGGGACAATAGCTTCCACAAACGTTTACTGCCAAATTGCTACTGGGCATGACTTCATTTGTATTTTTAAACCTTTATATCTCAGCAAAGGTTTGCGTAAAAAGTTTGATCGGTAAATGTGATTGCGCTTGCACAATTCCATTTACTTTTAACTTGTAATACAAGCCCTACTTAGCGCTTTACGCTCCCCATAGAAAATATGTGGAGCGTAAAGTACAGCGAGTTTGCGCAAACAAATTTGCGGTAATTTCTATAGCACTCCACTTCTTCTTTTTCATTTACCTGCTGAAGATGGCTGACTTTGGACATTAGAGAATTTGGCTAAGTATTCCTGGGATAAAATGATCTGTGATTATTTTATTTAGCTAACAGTGTTGCACAAATTGGGGTTGTGCTAGCTGGAGTTGTCCTGTATTATTATTTGGACTGTTTTGTTGTAAAATATATGTGTATATATACCTGTAAATATTGATCTTATTGCAACTTATATTTATTGGTTCCTAATACATTTTTGGGAAATAACGGATACCCTTTATAGTGTTTATTTCCCTTAACTTAGTTGTAATGGTTTAAGTGTTTTTTACCATAGAATTATATTTAGTATTACATTTACAAATTCAGATCAATTAATAACCACAACAAGGACCTGAAAAAATAAGGTTTAACATTAAACAGACTTACAAATGACACTAAAATCAAAATTAAAACTTAAAATTATGACAGTAATGAAAGCCCATTCCTGTATTGTTCCACTATGTATAATTAACCCTTTGAGTGCTAAGCACTTTCCCACCTGGGTGCTAAAAATTTTTTTTTTTTTTTTTAACAATTTTTTTTTTAACTTTTATTTTTTCTTTCAGAACCCCAAGACTTACAATGTTGGAAAGGTTAAGCGATTATCTTTCCAACAGTGGGTCTTGGGGGTCTGTAACTGCTTAGATGCCTGAGATACAGGCTTCTAAGCAGCATGCCCCCTGCTCCTATACTTAACATTGTTAAGTATAAATAAAGTTGCACGGTGACATCATCACGTTATTGCGCGTGACGTCACAACGCAAAACGGTAAGCCTCGGCGATGCCTGTCACTCTACAGGCACGATCGCTGGGGTAGGAGCGGGTGGGAGCTCCCAGATCTCCCTCAAGGTGGGAGAGTGCTAGTGACGGCTCTGAGCCGTCATTAGCACCAGAGTGGGAAACTCTGTGACGGCTCAGAACCGTCATTAGCACTCAAGGGGTTAAAGGGACAGTAAAGTCAAAATTAAACTTTCATGATTCAGATAGAGCATTTAATTATAAACAATGTTCCAATTTACTTCTATTATCAAAATGTCACCATCTTTTTATATGCACACTTTCTGAGGCACCGGTTCCTACTGGGCATGTGCAAGAATTTACAGTGTATACAAATACGCATATACACATTTCAACCAAACATTGTGTGGCATGTAGGAGGGTACATATTCTGAATTCCACAAAATGCACTCTAGTCTCTGGGGGTTTGAGGGGATGGACCTTTCACATATAAATTTCCAAGAAGAGTAGACAAAAAAATGATGACAGTAATGAAAGCCCATCCCTGTGTTGTTCCACTATGTATAATTAAATCGACAGTAAAGTAAAAATGTAACATTCATTATTCAGATAGAGCATGCCATTTTAAACAACTTTGCAATTTACTTTTATTATCAAATTTGCTTTGTTCTCTTGGTATCCTTCATTGAAAAGCAAACAGGTTGACTGATAGGTGCTTAAGAGCATGCTCATATCTATAGCAGTCTATGGCAGCAGTGTTTGCAAGAATGTATAACATTGCTATGAACATTGTTGCAAATATTGTTGCCAGATGGCTAAGGACATGTGCACGCTGAGCTGACCTAGGATCACTCTTTAGCAAAGGATAACAAGAGAACAAAGCAACATTGATAATAGAAGTCATTTGGAAAGTAAATTAGAAAGTTATTTAAAACTTCTTGATTTATCCAATATATTAAAGTTTAATTTTGACTTTACTGTCTCTTTAAACCTTTGATGGGGAATGTCATTTTGTGTTTAATTTCCCTTTAATTTCAGTCATTTTGGAAGTAAGTGTTGCACTGCTCCTGGCAAGAATCCTGTTTTGTGACATCACAAGCTAGGGCTGCACACAATTCTGCAAGTGAGAGCTGTCCCCATAACTCTCTGATCACTAAGAACTTGAGACACAGAGGAAGCTGTTGAATGAAATGAAGATGAAGTTATCCGCTGCCCTGATAATGATGTGCCTGATAACAGCAGGTAATGGTATTATTAACCAGACTTATGTACTGTAGACTAGTGCAAAATATCACGTTGACTTATTCTGTATATTTTGTTTGGCATAAAAGCTTATGTCTGTACTGTGCAATAAATACATTGCTAGTAATTATGGGAAACCTAAACTTCTGTGTAATATTTATTTATTAAAATCATAAAATATACATCAGATTATCTTGTGAATCCTTTACAATAAACTTGCCTCTGATTTAAAGCAATAGACTGTCATTGGTTCTGCTTTGGCATTTTTAATACCTTCATCATTTTGTATAACAGTAATAAGCCATTTATAGCAGTTGTTACCTGGTATTGATTTCATCACTATTATATGAATGGAAATGCTTTCCAAAAAAAAAAATTGAATGAAAAGCAACTCCTACATAAAAAAGAAGCACCTGCTATAAATATATTTACATTCTTTCATTTTTAATTTAAAACATATTATATTTGTAAATGCTACACAATGCCGAAAACAAATTATATGACATTTATTTATTTATTTTTTAGTAATATGGTCCATCCCTGAAGTTTATGGTGCAACAGTGGTAAGTTTGATTATTTAAAATGTTTGTTTTATAGCTAATAAAAAACATAAAAAAGCAAAATGATTTTATTTATATATGTGCTAAATGGTATAGAATAAGTATCAACTCCAATATGTATTACTGCAGCTAAAGTCACAAAAAGTTGTTTAAAACTAATTTCTCACACAGTTCTCACAAATACGACATAATTTTGTCAAATTAACATCAACAATAACGTTGTTTTTCTTTTAAAAATATTGGAAATAATTGGCTGCAGTAGGTTTGTCCTGCTCAATAACATTAAAACAAGTAGCAAAATGATTGTATTAATATTTATGGTACATAAATAGCAGAACTAAAAAAAAGTGTGCTTTGTGCCTCTGAAGTTTATATATATCAGCATATAGGGGGTGTTTTTATCATTTATTTGTAGAGCGCCAACAGATTCTTACCTAAATCTAACCCTGTGGCACTAGACATGTTTAGAAAATACATTACTTGCCTATCTAATATATATATATTAATATGCAGCCTCTAGAGTATTAATATGTGTTATTGTAATTGGTGTCATAAACGTTTATCAAATATTTTAGTCATAAAACACATTTTTTTACAAAAATACACTTTTAGTAGTTCTTAATATCAGTTCAAACGATTGTCAAATTTATATAAATGATAAAGGCCCAAATTACAAGTGGAGTGCTAATGCTATTGATAGTGCAGAGTGTGCTATTAATATAGCTGGGCCAAGCTATTATTAGCAAGAAAATTGATATGACAAGTCCATGGTATAACTGAACAACCAGAGAATGTTTAGTGCGACTGACATCCCTTTAGTATGCCAAACGTTTTCAATAGATATTAAGACTGCGCTAAACATCGCTCATATTACAAGTTGAAAGTTATTTGTTTCGTGATATGAAACCTGAGGTAAAGTGTTAGGGCTAGAATAAAAGTTTCACAAAACACATGGAAAATGTATTAAATTAAATTATTACACTCATATATAAACACATTTAATATAAAATATAATTTATGCTTACCTGATAAATTCATTTCTCCTGTAGTGTAGTCAGTCCACGGGTCATCCATTACTTATGGGATTATAACTCCTCCCTAACAGGAAGTGCAAGAGGATCACCCAAGCAGAGCTGCCATATAGCTCCTCCCCTCTACGTCATATCCAGTCATTCGACCGAAACCATACGAGAAAGGAGAAACTATAGGGTGCAGTGGTGACTGGAGTTTAATTAAAATTTAGACCTGCCGTAAAAACAGGGCGGGCCGTGGACTGACTACACTACAGGAGAAATGAATTTATCAGGTAAGCATAAATTATATTTTCTCCTGTTAAGTGTAGTCAGTCCACGGGTCATCCATTACTTATGGGATACCAATACCAAAGCTAAAAGTACACGGATGACGGGAGGGACAGGCAGGATCTTAACACGGAAGGAACCACTGCCTGTAGAACCTTTCTCCCAAAAACAGCCTCCGAAGAAGCAAAAGTGTCAAATTTGTAAAATTTTGAAAAAGTGTGAAGTGAAGACCAAGTTGCAGCCTTGCAAATCTGTTCAAAAGAGGCCTCATTCTTAAAGGCCCAAGTGGAAGCCACAGCTCTAGTAGAATGAGCTGTAATCCTTTCAGGAGGCTGCTGTCCAGCAGTCTCATAGGCTAAACGTATTATGCTACGAAGCCAAAAAGAGAGAGAGGTAGCCGAAGCTTTTTGACCTCTCCTCTGTCCAGAATAAACGACAAACAGGGAAGAAGTTTGACGAAAATCTTTAGTTGCCTGCAAATAAAATTTCAGGGCACGGACGACGTCCAGATTGTGCAAAAGTCGTTCCTTCTTTGAAGCAGGGTTAGGGCCAGTGGCGTCGCTACAGGGGGGCCAGGGGGGGCATTTGCCCCCCTTATCTCAAGGCTTGCCCCCCTGTCTGCCCCCCCAGCCCCAGCACATGCATAATGTTGAAAGTGAACTGATATATACTTTATTTTTTTTTATAATGGGCCCGTGTTTTTTTATTACAAAAATGACTTAGAGTGACTGAGTAGCAATATGAGCAGCAGCAGCGCGTCTCCCTGTGTTCCCCATCTGCATGCATGTTGCTGGCGCTATGCAATTTGCTTCTCCTCTCCAGTTCCAGCCAGGTCATGTTCCTACACAGCACAAGGAACATGACTGGAGACTGGACAGGAAGAGGGAGGAGCCAGCCAGTAGGTGCTTTTGTGTGCAGCCTCAGGACAGAGCAAGCAGAGAGCGCGGGAAGGAGCAGCACTAGCAGCCAGGCACTGGCTGTCTGGGACTGTCAGTGGCTGTCAGTGGCAGCAAAGATAGATAAAGATAGTCTGAAGATCTGATTCTGGGCCGGGGTAAGATTAAACATGATTCTTCAGAGTTAACTGTAGCCTAGGCACACATAGGTGAGGTTGTAGTTGTGTGTTTCAGCTCAGTCCTTCACAATAATCATAGGATTTCAAATAGCTAGCATTAGTTTCTGTTAGCACCTAGTCCCTTAGTATAGCAGTTTCAGTATCACCCCCTCCCCCGCCACTCGCGACATACACACACACATTATATATATATATATATATATATATATATATTTATATATATATATATAGATATATATATATATAAAAAACTATTTCCTTTTTGGATAACCTTTTATAATTAAGAGAGGAGATTAAGCACTCTTTTATTGCTCAAAGAGGTCTCCCAGAGGGAGAGACACACACACCACTGACAGATTAAAAACTGGTGGCAAAATAGATATTAAAGTGCAGAGACCATTTATTAAGTCAAGGAAAAAACATTGGACAGTTCAGTGATGCATCACAAAAATAAGCAAATATACACTTATATATACACATATATAGTACAGTCCAAGATAGTTGATTTATGTTAGTGGCTATATGCCTATTTATGGTCTTGTGCTGTACTATATATGTGGAAAATATTGAATATATATATAAATGGTCTCTGCACTTTAATATCTATTTGACCGCCAGTTTTTGGTCTGTTTGTGGTGTGGGTCCCTCACCCTCTGGAAGACCGCTTTGAGCAATAAGAGTGCTGAATCCCCTCTCAATTATATACAG
>NC_069500.1:729695535-729890535 GCF_027579735.1 Bombina bombina | reverse complement strand
GGTTTGCCCCAATGATGAAGCAGTTGGGCAAACACCTCCGGATGAAGTTCCCACTCCCCCGGATGAAAGGTCTGGCGACTTAGAAAATCCGCCTCCCAGTTCTCCACGCCTGGGATGTGGATCGCTGACAGGTGGCAAGAGTGAGACTCTGCCCAGCGAATTATCTTTGAGACTTCCATCATCGCTAGGGAACTCCTTGTTCCTCCTTGATGGTTGATGTAAGCCACAGTCGTGATGTTGTCCGACTGAAACCTGATGAACCTCAGAGTTGCTAACTGAGGCCAAGCCAGAAGAGCATTGAAAATTGCTCTTAATTCCAGAATGTTTATTGGAAGGAGTCTCTCCTCCTGAGTCCATGATCCCTGAGCCTTCAGGGAATTCCAGACTGCGCCCCAACCTAGAAGGCTGGCGTCTGTTGTTACAATCGTCCAATCTGGCCTGCGGAAGGGCATCCCCTTGGACAGATGTGGCCGAGAAAGCCACCATAGAAGAGAATCTCTGGTCTCTTGATCCAGATTTAGCAGAGGGGACAAATCTGAGTAATCCCCATTCCACTGACTTAGCATGCACAATTGCAGCGGTCTGAGATGCAGGCGCGCAAATGGTACTATGTCCATTGCCGCTACCATTAAGCCGATTACTTCCATGCACTGAGCCACTGACGGGTGTTGAATGGAATGAAGGACACGGCAAGCATTTAGAAGTTTTGATAACCTGTCCTCCGTCAGGTAAATTTTCATTTCTACAGAATCTATAAGAGTCCCTAGAAAGGGAACTCTTGTGAGTGGCAATAGAGAACTCTTTACTACGTTCACCTTCCACCCATGCGACCTTAGAAATGCCAGAACTAACTCTGTATGAGACTTGGCAGTTTGGAAACTTGACGCTTGTATCAGAATGTCGTCTAGGTACGGAGCTACCGCTATGCCTCGCGGTCTTAGTACCGCCAGAAGAGAGCCCAGAACCTTTGTAAAGATTCTTGGAGCCGTAGCTAACCCGAAGGGAAGAGCTACAAACTGGTAATGCCTGTTTAGGAAGGCAAATCTTAGATGCCGGTAATGATCCTTGTGAATCGGTATGTGAAGGTAGGCATCCTTTAAATCCACTGTGGTCATGTACTGACCCTCTTGGATCATGGGTAAGATGGTTCGAATAGTTTCCATTTTGAACGATGGAACTCTTAGGAATTTGTTTAGGATCTTTAAGTCCAAGATTGGTCTGAAGGTTCCCTCTTTTTTGGGAACCACAAACAGATTTGAATAGAATCCTTGCCCGTGTTCCGACCGCGGAACTGGGTGGATCACTCCCATTAGTAAGAGGTCTTGTACACAGCGTAGAAACGCCTCTTTCTTTATCTGGTTTGCTGATAACCTTGAAAGATGAAATCTCCCTTGTGGAGGAGAAGCTTTGAAGTCCAGAAGATATCCCTGAGATATGATTTCCAACGCCCAGGGATCCTGGACATCTCTTGCCCAAGCCTGGGCAAAGAGAGAAAGTCTGCCCCCCACTATATCCGTTTCCGGATCGGGGGCCCTCACTTCATGCTGTCTTAGGGGCAGCAGCAGGTTTTCTGGCCTGCTTGCCCTTGTTCCAGGACTGGTTAGGTTTCCAGCCCTGTCTGTAGCGAGCAACAGTTCCTTCCTGTCTTGGAGCGGAGGAAGTTGATGCTGCTCCTGCCTTGAAGTTACGAAAGGCACGAAAATTAGACTGTTTAGCCTTTGGTTTGGCCCTGTCTTGAGGCAGGGCATGGCCCTTACCTCCAGTAATGTCAGCGATAATTTCTTTCAAGCCGGGCCCGAATAATGTCTGCCCTTTGAAAGGAATATTAAGCAATTTAGATTTAGAAGTCACATCAGCTGACCAGGATTTAAGCCACAGCGCTCTGCGCGCTTGAATGGCGAATCCGGAGTTCTTAGCCGTAAGTTTGGTTAAGTGTACTACGGCATCAGAAATAAATGAATTAGCTAGCTTAAGGGCTTTAAGCTTGTTCATAATCTCATCAAATGGAGCTGTGCTAAGGGTCTCTTCCAGAGACTCAAACCAGAATGCCGCCGCAGCAGTGACAGGCGCGATGCATGCAAGGGGTTGTAATATAAAACCTTGTTGAACAAACATTTTCTTAAGGTAACCCTCTAATTTTTTATCCATTGGATCTGAAAAAGCACAGCTATCCTCCACCGGGATAGTGGTGCGCTTAGCCAGAGTAGAAACTGCTCCCTCCACCTTAGGGACCGTCTGCCATAGGTCCCGTGTGGTGGCGTCTATTGGAAACATTTTTCTAAATATAGGAGGGGGTGAAAAGGGCACATCGGGTCTATCCCACTCCTTGTTAACAATTTCTGTAAGCCTTTTAGGTATAGGAAAAACGTCAGTACACGCCGGTACCGCAAAATATTTATCCAGCCTACATACTTTCTCTGGAATTGCAACCGTGTTACAATCATTCAGAGCCGCTAATACCTCCCCTAGTAATACACGGAGGTTCTCAAGCTTAAATTTAAAATTTGAAATGTCTGAATCCAGTTTACTTGGATCAGATCCGTCACCCACAGAATGAAGCTCTCCGTCCTCATGTTCTGCAAATTGTGACGCAGTATCAGACATGGTTCTACTATTATAAGCGCACTCTGTTCTTACCCCAGAGTGATCGCGTTTACCTCTTAATTCTGGCAATTTAGATAGTACTTCAGTCATAACATTAGCCATGTCTTGCAAAGTGATTTGTATGGGCCGCCCCGATGTACTTGGCGCCACAATATCACGCACCTCCTGAGCGGGAGGCGAAGGTACTGACACGTGAGGAGAGTTAGTCGGCATAACTTCCCCCTCGTTGTCTGGTGATATTCTTTTAACATATAAAGTTTGACTTTTATTCAAAGTAACATCTATACATTGAGTGCACAAATTTCTATTGGGCTCCACATTGGCCTTTAAACATAGTGAACAAACAGATTCATCTGTGTCAGACATGTTTAAACAGACTAGCAATAACACTAGCAAGCTTGGAAAAAACATTTAAATAAATTTACAAGCTATATAAAAAACGCTACTGCGCCTTTAAGAAACATAAAAATGTGACACAGTTGAATTAACAATGAACCAAATATGTTAAAACAACCAAATTTTAACAGAAAATGTATAAAGTTAGCAGAGGATTGCACCCACCAGAAAAAGGATGATTAACCCCTTAATACCCAAAACGGATAACAGTTGAAATAATAAACGTTTTTATCACAGTCAAACACACTGTCACAGGTCTGCTGTGACTGATTACCTCCCTCAAAACTAGTTTTAGAGACCCCTGGGCTCTGTAGAGACGTCCTGGATCATGGAGGAAGAAATAGGAAGACTGTGACTAAATTTTTACTGCGCAATAAAGCGCTAAAATAGGCCCCTCCCACTCATATTACAACAGTGGGGAAGCTCAGTAAACTGTTTTTATGCAGAAAAAAACGACAGCCATGTGGTAAAAATCATGCCCATAAAGTTTTATCACCAAGTACCTCAGAAAAAACTATTAACATGCCAGTAAACGTTTTAAAATTGAAAATTATGAAGTGTTATTAATAAGCCTGCTGCTAGTCGCTTTCACTGCAGTGCAGGCTCAAATATTACTTTAATATTGACAGTATTTTCTTAGTGAAATTCCATTCCCCAGAAATACCTCAGAGTATACATACATACTTATCAGCCTAATACCAGTCGCTACTACTGCATTTAAGGCTGCACTTACATTACATCGGTATTAGCAGTATTTTCTCAGTCAATTCCATTCCTTAGAAAATAATTTACTGCACATACCTCCTTGCAGGTGGGCCCTGCATGCTATCCCCTGTTCTGAAGTTACCTCACTCCTCAGAATGGCCGAGAACAGCAAGTGGATCTTAGTTACGACCGCTAAGATCATAGAAAACTCAGGCAGATTCTTCTTCTAATGCTGCCTGAGAACAAACAACACACTCCGGTGCCGTTTAAAATAACAAACTTTTGATTGAAGAAATAAAAACTAAGTTTAACACACCACAGTCCTCTCACACGTCCTATCTTTAGTTAGGTGCAAGAGAATGACTGGGTATGACGTAGAGGGGAGGAGCTATGTGGCAGCTCTGCTTGGGTGATCCTCTTGCACTTCCTGTTAGGGAGGAGTTATAATCCCATAAGTAATGGATGACCCGTGGACTGACTACACTTAACAGGAGAAAATATGCTTAACAAAATATATAAAACAAGTTTAAAAGGGAAATGGTATATGTCTGGGTGTTTGACTGAGAAGGGCTCAAATGCATCTCTCTCTCTCTCTATATATATATATATATATTTCACCAGCGCAAACATAGGAGAACTATTGATTTTACTTAAAGGGACATTCTAGTCAAAATTAAACTTTCATGATTCAGATAGGGCATGCAATTTTAAACAAATTTCCAATTTACTTCTATTATCTAATTTGCTCAATTCTTTAGATATCCTTTGTTGAAGAAATAGCAATGCACATGTGTGAGCCAATCACACAAGGCCTTTATGTGCAGCAACCAATCAGCAGCTACTGAGCATATCTAGATATCCTTTTCAGCAAGTGATATCAAGAGAATGAAGCAAATTAGATAATAGAAGTAAATTAGAAAGTTGTTTAAAATGTCATGCTCTTTCTAAATCACGAAAGAAAAAAATTGGGTTTCATGTCCCTTTAAGCGGTGTTAGTGCTAATATTTTTGCTCTCCACTTGTAATCTAGCATAAAGTTGTTCATTTTCTGAAATATTGGAAATCTGACTGCGAAACTTTGCTCTGCTCCATAACTTTTTTTTTTTTAAGTTGCATAGTTATTTTACTAATATATATGATAACTCATGTAAATAGCAATATATAACCACACCAGTATTTATTAGTGTAGTTGAAGTCACAAAACATTTTATGAAATGTTTTAGTCATAAATTTAATTTTCACAAAAATCTGTTACAAGTCCTTACAAATATAATTTCATTTAATTTTGTCAACTTCACATAAACAATAAAGTTGTTCAACTTCTGAACAGCCATATTATCTGTTGTGAGAACACACTGTATATATATGTGTGTATATTTGTATGTGTGTATGTATATATGTGTATGTATGTGTATGAATGTATATACATGTCTATTAATGTGTTTATATGTGTAAATATGTATGTGCACACATACCAACATATATACACATATATAGACATATGAAGACATACAAATATCAGCTAAATGAGAGCACCTTCCTAAAGATTCCTTAAAACAACTAAAATAATCAATATAAAATCAATGAAAAAACTTGCATTAGGCTGCTATTTGCTAACAATTCACTTTTGCAACAATCAGAAATTGACAGCGCCAATGAAAAAGATCATATCAAATATAGTAGTTTATTAAAATAATAAGATATCACAGATAGTGTGTACAATTTAGTATAGCATAAACAAATTAAAAACATAATGCCTGGCCGGATTTGTCCAGCCAAACCTATGTAATGAGCCAATGTTATATTAGGTTGATATGGCTGGCCTTCCCCTTTTATAACTAATGAATCAGACAGATTATAAATTGATAGGTAGGCATTATGTTTTGCCAGTCATGGTAGGGCATCCCTTTTGGTGTTGTACTTTGTCTAACAAGGCATATCTACTGATGTTTTTTATGGGTTATGTGATTTATCTTTTTTTGTTGTGAACGGGCAAAAACAACAACATAACTAAGAGGAGTTGCTAATCAAAATTAGCTCAGCTAGATTATCCCTATCATTTCTTTCTCCTTGAAACAGTTTTGTTAAAGTTTTTTTAATGAAGGCTGGCCACATTGTTTAATTGGTGATAAGTCTGGCTACACAGCTATATATGTGTGGCTTCATGGTTGCAAGTTATTATAGACACGTTATTGAAACTAAACCAATTAGATAAACTAATGTTTTCCTGTGATGATATTGGCTCATAGATCTGTCAATTAAAACGGTAGTCTGTTTTGGAGCACTGCAAGCAAATCAGATTTTGCTTTTTGATAATATCGAAATAAAGGTTTGGATCTTCCGTTTTCTCTGTATAGATCCATATGATATATGTATATTTATTTTCTAAATTGTTTTTATGTATGTATCTTTTATTTTTTATTTGTGTATGTTAATATTTTAACAACGATAGTATGTCCATAGAACGATTGGAATTACACATTTGCATTGTAACAATGACCGCTAGACAATTGGTCAATGGAGTTTTTGAAATGTAACCAATGAGAAAAAGCGGTAGAAAAAGTAGCCGTTTCTCTTATTAAAGAAATGATTGGCTCACACTTGTAATATACGCACTAATTTGGAAAAACTCTATACCACAATCCAGATACACCTGAGGAAGGGGGAGGAGCCCTAAAATGCATTGTGAAGATTGTCTTATCTATCTGGTCAGGCAAGCAGTGTTATTGTCTTTCCACAGAAATGCTTTTTCAGTATTGATTGTAAAAAGCACACGGCCAGATTACGAGTTTTGTGTCAGGAGCTATGCGGTGCTAACGAGCAGTTTTTTTTTCACCGCTCACTTACCTACAGCGCTGGTATTACAGGTTTTTACAAACCCGGCGTTAAAAGACAAGAAGTGAGCATAGAGCAAAATTAAGCCCCATACCGCACTTCAATACCAGCGCTTCTTAAGTCAGCGGTGAGCTAGTCGTACGTGCTTGTGCACGATTTCCCCATAGACATTAATGGGGAGAGCCGGCTGAGAAAAAGTCTAACATCTGCCAAAAAGCAGCGTAAAACTCAGTAACGCAGCCCTATTGATTCCTATGGGGAAACTAAAGTTATGTTTACACCTAACACCCTAACATGAACCCCGAGTCTAAACACCCCTAATCTTACACTTATTAACCCCTAATCTGCCGCCCCCGACATCGCTGACACCTACATTATTCTTATTAACCCCTAATCTGCTGCTCTGGACACCGCCGTCACCTACATTATACTTATTAACCCCTAATCTGCTGCCCCCAACATCGCCGCCACCTACATTATATTTATTAACCCCTAATCTGACACCCCAATGTCGCTGCAACCTACCTACACTTATTAACCCCTAATCTGCTGCCCCCAACATCGCCGCCACCTACATTATATTTATTAACCCCTAATCTGACACCCCAATGTCGCTGCAACCTACCTACACTTATTAACCCCTAATCTGCCGCCCCCAACGTCGCCGCCACTATATTACATTTTATTAACCCCTAAACCTAAGTCTAACCCTAACACCCCCTAACTTAAATATAATTTAAATAAATCTAAATAAAATTACTATCATTAACTAAATTATTCTTATTTAAAACTAAATACTTACCTATAAAATAAACCCTAAGCTAGCTACAATATAACTAAGAGTTACATTGTAGCTAGCTTAGGGTTTATTTTTATTTTACAGGCAAGTTTGTATTTATTTTAACTAGGTAGAATATTTATTAAATAATTATTAACTATTTAATAACTACCTAGCTAAAATAAATACAAATTGACCTGTAAAATAAAACCTAACCTAAGTTACACTAACACCTAACACTACACTACAATTAAATAAATTAACTAAATTAAAAACAATTAAATAAATTAAATTAAATTAGCTAAATTCCAACCCCCCCCCCCCCACTAAATTACAGAAAATAAAAAACAAATTACAGATCTTTAAACTAATTACACCTAATCTAATAGCCCTATCAAAATTAAAACCCCCCCCCCCAAATAAAAAAAACCCTAGCTAAACTAAACTATCAATAGCCCTTAAAAGGGCCTTTTCCGGGGCATTGCCCCAAAGTAATCAGCTCTTTTACCTGTAAAAAAAAAACTAACACTAACCCCCTGAAGATCGACTGTTCTGAAGACCGGACATCCATCCTCAAGGAAGCGGCAGAAGTCTTCATCCAACTGGGCCGAAGTCCTCAACGAAGCCGGGAGAAGTCTTCATCCAACCTGGGCGAAGTGGTCCTCTTCTAAACAGTCATATTCTCTGTTGTGAGAACACGCTGTATATAAGCAAATAGATAACAAAAGAAAATTAGAAAGGTGTTTTTTTTTTTTAAATTGCACGTTCTATCTGAATCATGAAAGTTTAATGTTAACTTTATTGGTCATTAAACCCCTGGTGTCTCTTTGATAAGATAGTTTGTATTGTTACAGGAGACTCAATGTATTTGAATACATTGAAAGAGCAGGGGTAGACTGAGACCAACCAGGGCACCTGGGCAAAAATTAAGGAAGGGCCCCTCCCTCATGTCTCCTTTGCCCCTCCCTCACCCCACTACCTGCCTCACTCCCTCAGGGCCCCTAATCTCCAGGGACAAGGCCCCCCAACATCATAATTTGCCTGCCTGCTGCCGCTCGTTCCCCCACAGTCACAACGGCTAGAACATGTTACCTGTCACTGCTGTGCTAGATCATTTAACAAGCTGTGACTGTAAACATAAGCAGCACACCAGCAGACCCCCTTGGGCACCCTTATAAGTCCGTCCCTGTGAAGGGGAATTTGCAAACCCTTAATGCACTTTTTAAGATTACAGTATTAACTTTTATTTTGATAACACATTAAATATGTTCTATTCCAGAACGTGAAACCTTCACTCAGGTCTCTGATTTTACTCTCACAGCCAATGCCAGACTTTACTTCTTTGAGCAGCGGATTAATTTTCCTTTCCTTAGATTCCCACACTATCTGCATTGATGCACTGAACCATAGAGCTTGTGTACAGCGGCTATTTGATAACAGCCCCTGCTTTCAGTATGATTAGGTTGCAGGTCAAGCTCCAACCATTGTTCTATTCTGTTAGGTCTGTGGCCGACACAGAATCCACTTTCCAAACACCATTAATAATCAATTAGCATATCTAAAGATATAATAGATGAGAAAAAGGGGGGATACAATTCACAATTGTGGTGAAGTCATTTTTAAAAACGACTGTTTTAACAAAACAATTCATAGGGAATATTTGACTTTATTGGTGCACACAATTCCTGCATCTTTGTGTTATTACTATTTACAGAACTTTAATTTGAAATTGGCCTCTTAGTACTATGCATCCAGTTTTCATTGCTTTTTTTGTTGTATTGCTTTGATTTCTTTAAAGGTACATGCAAATCAAAATGTTTCTTTCATGATTCAGATAAAGAATACAATTTTAAATTATCTAATTTGCTTCATTCTCTTGGCATTCTTTTGTTGAAAAGCATATCTAGATAGGCTCAGGAGCGTGGAGATAGCTGCTGATTGGTGGCTAAACTTGTATGCCCATTTTTATTTGTTTACAAATGTGTTTAGCTAGCTCCCAGGAGTGCATTGCTGCTTCTTCAGTACAAGATACCAAGAGAATAAAAAATAAATTGAACAGAAGTAAATTGGAAAGTTGTTTGAAAATGACTACTCTATCTGAATCCTGAGAGAAAAATGTTGGGTTTCACGTCCCTTTAAATATTAGTGTGTCTCCCCTTAAAAGGGATATTAAATTCAAAATTAGACCCTCACCATAAAATATTTATTTAAAGGATTACTAACTTTTGGATTTTTAACCAAAAACAGAACCCATATTTCAAAATAAAGATATAATAAATAAATCACTAACCTATTTTCAGATTCAAACGAAGCTGAATAACAGCATAAAAATAAGTTTTATTTTTTAATCCTGACATCACCTAATCCAACCCTCCAATATGGGCAGTTCATATCCAAAATCAGTAACCTATTCTAGCCCTATTTTATGCATATAATTATCAGCCGATTACTGTGGTTTGCGCATGCGTGTTTGTTTTGTCTGAAGCCGAAACTGCCCGTATGTTAATTGGATTCATGTTTGTGTATTGTTATGCTGAATCCATGAAATCTGTTATCAAGCCATTTTATGGTCAATCGAAACTGTAGTATTTTTCAATGCCTTATATCTTTATATCTATAAATGTAATACTATTTACTTACATATATGAATATAAAGATTTACCAATATAAATGTATTAATAAAGTTATTTTATCTAATAAGAGATTGTTTATACTTAATATATTGATCTGTATAAACAATTAGTTTTACATAGTTTATTTTTAATTGCTCGTTTTTTCTAGGGAGATTCACTTGTATACAATCCATAATAGATCTTTTGCATGAAATAAAAAATAAATATGACATCGTTTATACTATACTGTATATATTGGTCCTTATTAACAAATAGTATTTAAATCTTTTCTAACATTGCTTGTTAATTCTAGGGAGATTCTATTGTATGAAGCTAATTGCTTGCTAAGTGTAGGGACGCAAGCAATGAACTTACTTTTACAGTGCAGCAAACTCTTCTTATCCGCGATCGATAGAACGGGTCTACTGCATACAGAACAGACATGCAGAGAGTGACGTGAGCAATGACGTCGCGGTATCTTGCGCATGCGCAATAAGAATAAAGGTTGTCATCTTCCAACCGGTGTTGTCAGCCCGGATTGGACAACGAGAATAATGAAAAACAGAGTGGGTTTGGAAAGGTTTAAAAATTTGGAGCCAAATATCTTCTAAACGGAAAGTAATTGAAACAGATAGGGCATTTTAAAAATATTTAATATATGATTTTCTTTGCAGCAGCGATTAGTTTTGTTGTGCCTACAGTGTCCCTTTAAGCATAGCAAAAAATAAATGCAGTGCATATTTAATATGTATTATTAATTTTGCCTGCTCTTCCTGAAATTTACATTGACACAATGTTGCTATTCTTCCCCGCACGAGAATGCATTGCATGTTACATACTGAAAGTGACATAAGATACAAATCTGAAATGCTAAATAATTTCACATTTGATTAGATGCATTTTAGAAATATATGTTTCTACAGAAATGCTCATCTTAAAATCTGCTTTTGTAATAATGTATGTAATAGGCTGTATGCATGATTTAGGTGCTAGTGGCATCATATGTAATGTCATAGGAGCTACTCAGGAAAAGTGGTCACTTGTGGAGCCCACTTTACCCACAAACATTTTGGAAATTGGAGTATTTTTCAGATTGAATGAAAACCAGTCTGAAACACTCCTCTTACAGAGAAACGCGTAGTAGTATTATAATTTAGATTTTTAGTTCATAATGGATTTTAATTCTAAGGATCTGTTACATTCAATGCTACAAGGTGCCAGAAATCGAACATCATAGCTTTCCCTGGCTACTGAATCCATGATTCTGGAGAATAACAAACAAGCTCCACCCTGCATATAGAGTATGTATGTAAAAATAGGAAACCACATTTGTTCATTAGTTAATTAAAGGGAAATAAAATATAATATTTTTCTTTCATGATTCAGAAAGATCATGCATTTTTAAACAACGTCACAATTATCTTATTTTCTGTGTATCCTTTGTTGAAAATCAAAAAGCTAAGCTCAAGGGCATCCACATTTCTGAAGCACTATATGTGTTTAATATAAAAAAACAATATAACACTATACGGCTTTCTAATATTAGAAAGGGAGTTATCGTAGGTGAAAATCATTCATTTGTCTCATCTCATCTTGATTAAGCAGATGCCTCTCTCTGCTCTGGACCACCTTGTTTTATTGAGGCTGTAGGGGCTCTAAAAAAACCTTACCTTTAAATAGGTGTCTTGTGGAACTTTTTGTCTCATATCAATTTAATTCAGTTTGCAGTGCAAATTCAACAGAGGCTATTTTGGCTTCCATTTCCATGGCAGTCCTATTAGTCAAAATCACAATTTATTTTCAGGATTTATTTTGTGCAGACTCAAGACTTAAAGGGACATGAAACGTAAAAATACTTCATTATTCAGACAGAACATGTCATTTTAAACAACTGCATAATTTATTTAAAGAGTGAAACCTCAATATATACAAAAATTGAGAAAAGTAAATTAATGGGAAAAATAAATAAATTAAGCAATTAGGGGTGCTGGAAAAATAGATTCCACACATCTACAAAATACAATATGTTAATATATGACTCCCGCACTCCACAATAAAACACAATCAGTTGAAAAGATAGAAAAAGCTTTATTAAACCTCACAAAGAAACATCCCAAAAAAATATACTAATATAAAATATCCTAACCAGGCGTCCCTGGTGAAGGCTTAAAAGAGGCAAGAGTCTGTATAAGTATATAGTGCCTAGACTTTTTTTTTAACAGTTAACTACATTTCTGCAATAAACACACATAGGGCTAGATTACAAGTGGAACGCTAAATTATCGCTACCGCAAATGGGCAAATTTGCACGTTTGCGGGAGTGAGATAATAAACCAGCCATTACAAGTGACTGGTTATTGCTACCGCGAGCTTGCAGTGGTAATTAGCGCTCTGAAAACTAACCAGAGATCCGATCCTAGCTAAACCTAGGTAGACTCAAACTGATTTCCAAACTGTTAAAACCGCCTCCTATCTCAGTGCATTTTAACAGTTTTTTACAGTTAGGCAGAGCTAGTTCATGTGTGCCATATAGATAACATTGTGCTCACTCCCATGGAGTTATTTAAGAGTCAGCACTGATTGGCTAAAATGCATGTCTGTCAAAGGACTGAGATAAGAGGGCAGTCTGCAGAGGCTTAGATACAAGGAATTTACAAAGGTAAAAGTATAATAATATAACTGTGCTGGTTATGCAAAACTGGGGAATGGGTAATAAATGGATTATCTATCTTTTTAAACAATACAAATTCTGGAGTAGACTGTCTCTTTAACATAATGCATATAGGTAATATTTTTAAGTGTAAAAAAAATACATTATATGTATATATAAATACATTATTATATATAAATACATTATTATATATAAATACATTATATGTATATATAAATACATTATTATATATAAATACATTATATGTATATATAAATACATTATTATATATAAATACATTATTATATATAAAGACATTATTATATATAAATACATTATATGTATATATAAATACATTATTATATATAAATACATTATATGTATATATAAATACATTATTATATATAAATACATTATATGTATATATAAATACATTATTATATATAAATACATTATATGTATATATAAATACATTATTATATATAAATACATTATTATATATAAATACATTATATGTATATATAAATACATTATTATATATAAATACATTATTATATATAAATACATTATATGTATATATAAATACATTATTATATATAAATACATTATATGTATATATAAATACATTATTATATATAAATACATTATTATATATAAATACATTATATGTATATATAAATACATTATTATATATAAATACATTATTATATATAAATACATTATATGTATATATAAATACATTATTATATATAAATACATTATATGTATATATGTATATTTTCTTTAGCCTTATCTTAAGGACTATATTGTGCATCATGGTTCATTAGCTATGTAATTATTGGTATTTGTTATAATTGTCAGATATGTGAATAACAGTCCTGTTTTACCCCCAGCCACACTGTGAGTCTTATCGCTTACCTGGATGTCCAAGAAATCTGAGTCCGGTTTGTGGAACTGACGGAAACACATATGCAAACGAGTGCATACTATGCTTTGCAAACAGGTAACATTCAGCTGTTTTCTTAATCTTGAACCTTGTCACACAAAATAAATATGTAAATATGATAATGCTATTATGTCAGTCGTATTTTTGTTATCATGTTTTATTATCTTTCTTTTTTTTTTTAAATGGGCCTATAATATATATTTATAGTTTATAGTTGTGATAATTTTCAACACATTTTCGATACATTTTTCTCATAGCAAATTCTACAACTAAAAGTACTTGAAAAGCCCCTAGACACCTTTAGACTTATTACCGGCTACCCCCAAAAGTTTCTAATGTAACATTGGCTTTTAGCATGCACAAAACAGTCTGACAATACTACCTCCATATTGCATGACTTTAGGAAGCAATGTAACAAAACAAACAAAAATTCTACCTTCTCAATCAATTAAAGTTAAAAAATGAATACAGGTACATATTCTCAAAGCCTGTTCTATCTTTCTGATTGGACTATGCATACAAAAGTAATACAAATGATATAAAACTACCTTTAGGTTACATGTATAAGCTGTATTATGAGATGTAAATATTAAACTAAATGACATAAGATACTGTTGTTTACATATGGTCCCATTCCTTCTCCAAGCTGTCCCATTTTACAGATGCAAACATATAAATATTCTAGAATCCAAACTAGTCCAAAATCCAAACATTTTCTGGTCGCAAACAGTTTTTGTACCTGTAAAAAGCACTTTTACACTAATTAAAAACTAGCAAAATCCATAGCCCAATACACATGCCCACTATACCCATAAAGCTACTATTCTAAACCCTTAAAGAAACATACACACATATCTATGTTTTGGAACACAACAGGTTCTTTGCACACCTGTCACTATTTTGCATCACTATATACTATAAATAGTGATGAATTAATAAACAGGCCCTTCAGCCTGTGATATAATTACTAAATCCACCAAAACGCTATTCTCCATTCCATTATCCAGAAGATTCAACAACTATCTTTAAACTATTTTGATTCAAAATAGAAATGCAAAGACACTACACTCATTTGAGTGGGAATGCCCTGTAATAGAGTAGTCAGTTGGATTTAATAATCCGGAGCTAGAGTGCTGTGCACAAACCAAACATTTACAAATAGGTCAAAGAGTTTAGTGCACTATTTTGGCCAGTATTCTGACCTATTTGTAAACTGTGGGATTACGTGACAATTCAGTTTATGTATTTTACATCACATATATCTTTATTTACATGCCATTAGAGGTCACGAAAACGACCACACGGCCCCTTTATCTGATTTCCAATCAGATTGTTTTTGGATTGTAGTGCTAATAAAGCATTAAGCAAAGACAACTCTTCAAGTGATCTATTTTGAAACAATACAGGCAACTTACCGTAGGGTGTAAGAGATAAAAACCTACACTTATTTAAATTGTAAATCTTCATTTCTAATGAACCATCCACATAACAACCATCAGACATAAGATTATTCAAGGCTACCAGAGCAAAATATGAACTGTAATCTAGTCCTATATATGTTAATGGTAAGAAAGTCCACTGATGAAACTGGAGAAAATATAGCTGAAGAGGTTGCTCAATGAATCTCAAACATGGGGGTCAATTTAACAAGGGCAGAATGGCCCGTTCCCCTTGTTTCCGCGTGAGCCTTCAGGCTCGCCAGAAACAGGAGTTAAGAAGCAGCGGTCTTAAGAGTGCTGCTCCTAAACTCATACGCCGCCTCTGAGGCGGCATATAGCAATCCGCCCGATCATGTACGATCGGGCTGATTGACACCCCCTGCTAGCGGGGCGGTATTGCACCAGCAGTTCACAAGAACTGCTGGTGCAATAATAAAGCGTATGCTGTCGGCATTTATCGATGTGCGGCGTACATGGTTTGCTATAGCGGATCATGTCTGTCCGCATGTATATGAATAGACCCCATTATCTCACTTTTATAATGAGGCCCATTGACTTTCTTGTCAGCAATAATTTTCTCTGTGGGGAGGGGCACAACAAAATAAAATAACCCAATAATAATCCTTTGAGTGGCACCGTGCAGCAGGAGAGTGTTTGATGTAAACATGAGCTGCACATTGTTTTACACATGGTGGGTCACTGGCATAAAAAAGTGACTGAAGTATGTGCTTATTCTTAAATATAAGGGTACATTTCCAGGGGGTTATCCCCCCCCAGCTCCCCTTCAGACACCATGTTGGTAGGAAAAATGATATATTTAAAGGAACTTAAAAGCGCTAAAAAGGAAATGCTGTAATGTTACACAATTAAACATAATTGAAGTCAGTTACAAAGCAGCAGTGCATGAATGGGCATAGGTAAACACATCTAGTGAGTCAATAACAAGAGGCATATGTTTTGTAGCCACTGGTCACTGGCTAGCTCCCAGTAGAACATTGCTGCTCCTGAGACTACCTAAGTATGCTAAGTTCTCAAAGGATACCACAAAAAAAATGGTATGAAATTTACTTTGTTTAAATTATTTGCTCTTTCTAAACTATGAATTATGACTTCAATGACCCTTTAATAGCAATGGAAAGCTCAAAATAAACAACCCTAACCCTTGTCTGCATGCAAAAGGAACATTAAAGTGCTATTTAACCAAGGGCGCAATATTTATCAACTTAGAGGTATTCCCACTCTAATACCTCCCAATAATGTCTGCTTCAGCTGGTGTTGAGTTGCATTATGTGCTGGTATTTACAGAAGCATTCAACCATTGTCTTGAGGATTGTCTGGTATTTTGGGGCTGTATATCCTTTATGTGGGAGCAGACTTATATACTATATAGGTCTCCTCTATGAAAACTACAGTTGGGCTAGAGGAGGATGCTCCCAGGTGGTGACTTGCCAAATAACCAGCTACTGAGCCATTGCTGGTTTCTGGATGAGCTCTTCTCTTTCTTTAAATATGTTTTATATTACCCTGGGAACTGTCTCCCCAAGGGCCCTATGATCTAAAGCTCTCCACTGTAATGTGATTAAGAGGTCTCGTCAGTACTGTGAGATCCCTCAAAAGATTTAACTGTTTATCTCACAATGCAGCGTTATGGATTTGAAGGAGAGACACCTACATTACAATATAATGCTCAGAAAGCCCCTGAAGATTGTGTGTGACTTCTTTACATGTTGGCGTGTTTAGATCTTCACATACTGAGGGTGATTGCAGAAAACAGGTGTGGACTCCCTGTTCAATGTGCCCAGAGGGATATTACTGCACCCACAGACGGCTGAAATGATCATCTGGGGTTGCCATGTACCTTGTTCAACGGGGAATGTCCTGGTATTTCAGAGCTGTGCTGTCCTTTTTTTAAAAAAATGGACTGTGTTCTCCTCTCTAATAGTGAAGATAATGGCATCCAAACTATCTCTTTGAATTATTAAGGAACTTTTCTAGTACTTGGGTGATTTAGATGAAAGCCCTATTTCTGACTGTGCATGCATCATTTAAAGGGACAGTATGTTTCTTTATCTTTATTTTTGCTATTGAAACCTACAGCTGTATACTAAAAAATTCAGTACTGTAGCAATGATTAGAGAAATAAGAGGTGCCAGAAGACATCTAAATTGCTAAGAGCCTTTTGGTTTGTCTTTTCAAATTCTGACCAGCCCTGCGCTGCCTGTTTCACAGTTTTATTAAGGTGCATACTTGCATATCTAAATTGTGCTTCTATTCAACCTGCAGAAAATGATTCCATAACATGGAAGGAACTGACCTACTATTTGCCTATGTTTAAATTAAAGGGACATAATACTCATATGCTAAATGACTTAAAAGTGATGCAGTATAACTATAAAAAGCTGACAATAAAATATCACCTGAACATGTTAAAAGGGAAGATATTTTATCTCAAAATTTCTTCAGATCACCAGAGTAAGTGCTATGTGAACAGTTATATTTTAGCTGCTGTCCAGCTGCAAGTTGAAAAAAAAAAACCCAAAAAGACAATAGCCAATCAGCATCAGCAGTGCTAAGGTAATGTTTTGCCTTTGCTGTGATCTCATGAGATTTCACTGAAATTTAATGAGATTTCATAGTAAACTTATATACTTGAATAGGAAAATAATATGACTGTGCCTGCACATGCCAGATGCACACTCCCTTGCAAGTCCTGGGACAAGTATCCTGACTGGCTCCTTAAAGTCTCTTTACAGTGGGGTGTGAATACGTAAACATTTGAGGTAAAATATCTTCCTTTATTACATGACATGTTCAGGTGAAATTTTCTATTCAGCTTTTTACAGCTATGCTGCATCACTTTCAAGTGCTTTAACATTTGGATATAATGTCCCTTTAACTCTATAGACTTAGATAAGACGTTTATGTAATGGAGCTTTGGTTTTATTTATTGACTCTAGTTGATTTTAAAGATAGCAAAATACCTAAAGGTTGTCTGTCTATCTATCTATAAATCAATCTGTCTTTTTTTTTTGTCTACCCTGCATTAATTGCTGTCTTTATAATATTGTCTTTTACGCATACAGTACTTACCTCCAAATGGTCTTGCTAGTATCAGACCTGAATTGGTAGGTAAGTACTACTGCCCCTCTTTCTTCTATTGATAAACCTGCCCAAACCCCACACTGTTTCAATATATCCTCTCTGCCCCAGACTGCCAGGCTCCATTCATGATTTATTCAGACTCGCCCAGTATTTATATTTTACTACTGTAGATAAATGATACTCTAGTATGTAAATTGGTTTCTTGATTTGGCATGTCTGCTGCCAGTTTTTATTTCACAAAGCTGAATATCATCACAGTTCAGCCTGCTGGTACATGTGTCATTCACACTAGAAGGCTTCATATAAATCCAATCCAAGCAATATTAATTGAAAAACACCAACAAGTGAGAGAGAAATACCATACAATTTTATTTAGTGTTAGGTGCTTTATATTTGAACCATATATACAGTCTAAAATAGTAGTAATATATTTATAGAGGCCTATTTATCAAGCCGTCAACCGCAAATACGCTGGAATTCCGCAGCGTAATTGTGGCAAGACTGATTCCCCTTATTTATCAAAGCCTACAGACCGGTAAAAGTTGAAATCTGTGACGTAACATACAATCTGCTGGTCTCAGTCCGACACAGATCGATGCTTACGTCATTGCAGATGTTCCGAATGCAAATTCGGCACTATCTGACTACTTTTGCTATTTAACAAATATCTAACAGGTACGCTCGCCACTATTCCGGCCCAGAGTACCTGCTTTTCAATCCGCCGCCCTAGGAATCAATGGGAGTCTGAAAGCAGCAAAAGCTCATGTTCGCTGCTGCCCGATATCCCATTAATTTCTATGGAAGAATAAAAGTTATGTTAACACCTAACACCCTAACATAAGCCCCGAGTCTAAACACCCCTAATCTGCCACCCCTACATCCCCGCCACCTACATTATACTTATTACCCCTAATCTGCCGCCCGACACCGCCGCCACCTACTTTATACTTATTAACCCCTAATCTGCCACCCCAACACCGCGCCACCTAAATATATACTTATTAACCCCTAATCTGCCGCCCGACACCACCGCCACCTACATAAAGTTATTAACCCCTATTCTGCCGCTCCCGGACCCCACCGCCACCTAAATAATGTTAACCCCTAGTCCACCGTTCTCAGAGCCCACCGAAACTAAATAAATGTATTAACCCCTAAACCCCTGGCCTCCCACATCACTACCACTTACTAAACCTATTAACCCCCAAACCGCCAGCCCCCCACATCGCCATAAACTAAATTAACCTATTAACCCCTAAACCTAACAACCCGCTAACTTTATATTAAATATTACCTCATCCATATCTTATAATAAATTTAAACTTACCTTTAGAATTAAATTAAACTATATTAAACTACTAATTAATCTACCCTAACTGTTATACTAAAATTACATTAAACTATATTAAACTATTAATTAACCTACCCTAACTGTTATACTAAAATTACATTAAACTATATTAAACTATTAATTAATCTACCCTATTAGACTAAAATTACATTAAACTATATTAAACTAATAATTAACCTACCCAGTTATACTAAAATTACATTAAATATATTATATAGTTAAAAACCTAACCCTACTCAAATTATTTAAATCTACAATTAAAAATTACAAAGTTACAAAAAATAACAAAAATAACAAAAACTAAGTTACAAAAAAAAAATAAACACTGTTACACAAAATAAAAAATAAATTATCAAATATCTAATTACACCTAATCTAAGAGCCCTATGAAAATAAAAAAGCCCCCCAAAATAAAAAAAAACCCTAGCCTACAATAAACTACCAATGGCCCTTAAAAGGACCTTTTGCTGGGAATTGCCCCAAAGAAATCAACTCTTTTACCTGTAAATAAAAAATACAAATACCCCCCAACAGTAAAACCCACCACCCACACAACCAACGGCCCAAATAAAAACCTAATCTAAAAAACTTAAGATACCCATTGCCCTGAAAATGGCATTTGTATGGGCATTGCCCCTTAAAGGGCATTTAGCTCTTTTTCAAAAGCCCAAACCCTAATCTAAAATTAAAACCCACCCAAAAACCCTTAAAAAAGCCTATCACTAACCCCCGAAGATCCACTTACAGTTTCTGAAGAGCCAACATCCATCCTCAACAAAGCGGCAGAAGTCCTCATCGAAGTCGGCAGAAGTCTTCATCCAAGCGGGCCGACATCTTCATCCAACCAGGCAGAAGTCTTCATCCAGACAGCATCTTCTATCTTCATCCATAGGGCACGGAGCGGCTCCATCTTCAAGACATCCGACGTGCAGCATCCTCTTCTTACAACGTCTTCTTCTGAATGAAGGTTCCTTTAAATGACGTCATCCAAGATGGCGTCCCTTAGATTCCAATTGGCTGATAGAATTCTATCAGCTAATCGGAATTAAGGTTGAAAAAATCCTATTGGCTGTTGCAATCAGCCAATAGGATTGAGCTTTCATCCTATTTTAGAAAAGGCCATTTAAAACAGCTTTCCATAGAATGCTTATCTGCTGATCTTAAATGGGTGTATTAAACTAAATCTATTTAAAGAGATCTTCTGCTCACTAGAACATGTAAATGAAAATGTTCTAAAACATAAGGGATCTGATGTTTTTAAAATGAATATTGTTTTTATTTGCAGAGACAGTGGGCGGTTGGTTCTGATTAAGAGGAATGGAGAATGTTAAAAGAATGGCATTAAAGTTTGGAGAAAGGAAGACGGCGGTCCTTCTAAAACAACATTCATCTCATGTAACTGCTCTGATAAAATTAAAAAAAGATCATTGTTTTTAGTTTGTCATTTTGAGGAAAGAACAGCAAAAAAAAAAAAAAAAACGTATTAAATTTGTACATACCGCTTAAAGGGACACTGAACCCAATTTTTTTTCGTTCATGGTTCAGATAGAGCATGAAATTTTAAGCAACTTTCTAATTTACTCCTATTATAAAGTTTTCTTTGTTCTCTTGCTATCTTTATTTTAAATGCAGGAATGTAAATCTTAGCAGCCAGCCCATTTTAGGTTCAGCACCATGAATAGTGCTTGCTTATTGGAGACTTACATTTACCCACCAATAAGCAAACATAACCCAGGTTCTCAAACAAAAATGGGCCGGCTCCTATGCATCACATTCCTGCTTTTTAAATTAAGATAGCAAGAGAAAGAAGAAAAATTGATAATAGGAGTAAATTAGAAAGTTGATTAAAATTGCATGCTCTATCTGAATCATGAAAGAAAAAATTTGGGTTTAGTGTCCCTTTAAGACGACAATTCATAAATATTTGTATTTATAGCAGAGGTGGAAAAAGGTCTGAATTTTAGAGCCAGCTGTATTTTTTTACAAAACAATTGTAAGTTGTCTATAAAGTGTACATTATATTTCTTTCCTATGGCATGGAGAGTCCATGACGTCATTCCAATTAATAGTGGGATATTGAACTCCTGGCCAGCAGGAGGAGGCAAAGGGCACCCCAGCAAAGCTGTTAAGTGTAACTTTCCTTACCCATAATCCCCAGTCATTCTCTTTGCCTTTGTCAATGGAGGATGTGCGAAATTGGTGTCTGAAGATATTTAATCCTTTTATGGGTACTTTTCCCTGCAAAGCAAGGATTGGGGTCCACGACAATCTCTTTAGTAAGAGTAGTGGTGGCTTTTAGCAGTTAAAAGGCGGCAAGGTGGTCTTTGCTTTACTTTTAACACTTCACTACCCTTTTGTAGAAAGCCAGAGTTTGTTACTCTGTTCTTTCTTTTCCTACAGGTCCATGACAGGGAGTGAAGTACCTGTCACACAGAAGTAGCAGTATCTGTCCTGCAGCTGGATCTAAGGTAAGTGTCTTTGCCTTCTAGGTACTGAAGGACAGCAGCACTTAAGAGGTTAATCCTCATATGGATCCTTTTTGGGACATAGTAATCCTTATTAGTTAAGGATTCATATTGTGGACAAATTTTTGACACTTTATGTGTTTTAAAAGGGAGCACAGTATGAGACTTAAGGGAGCTCACTTGGCTTAGGGAACAGTAGAGGATTTCCTTTATTTGATGCAACGGACTAATGTGACTAGTACATAGGGTATGACACACTTGAGGGGGTTTACTTTAACCTTAATCGAGTTGACGGTTTTACTTATAAGCCATTTAATTTACAGCTGTTTACTTTTTTCGCGCACTTTTGGTGGCGCAGTTACTTTTTGTCCCGCCCACGTGACGCCCGCACTTCCGCTTTATCAGAGTGGAGCTTAGTGAGGCTGTTCTGCGTAGCGGACCTGTGTCAGCTTGAATCTCATATTTTGGTCATCAAACAGATCGTTTGTCTAGAGGAGAGGATTTCTGCAAGAGAGTCCCGCTTCCTCTTACTAGTGGGGTGTCATTTCTGTCCAGTAGGAGCCTAAGGCAATTGAGGTTGCTTCTTAGATTATCTTTATTTTGCACTTTGTTATTTTAGATAAGAGTGGGAAAAGTCTCTACTAATTTTAAAAAAATGTTTTTCCACTTTTCAGTAAGCTAAATTTATGTTATGGATTCAGAATTAGATTAGTCTATGTCTGTGGATAAATGCTCACTATGTTTAGAGGCTCAAATTGTCCTGACAATGCAATTTTGTTCGTCTTGCTTAGCTAAAACTTTAAAATTTAAAGACAAATTACTCACTTCTGAGCCAAGTGTCTCTCAAGATAATGCTGTGCGTGATATGCCTCAGCTTTCTCCTCAAACATCCCAATCCTTAATTTTTCTCATACTGTGCCTTCTGTGTCCTCTCAACCTCCTGGGGGTGTTTATTTATCTTTGTCTACTTCGGGATCTTTCCTACCTCAGAACAAGAAGAATAGACCTAAGAGTCATTAGACTTCTAATTTTCGTTCCGTTCACAACTTTAAGGGACAGAAGTCTTCCTCTTCTGCTTCCAATCAGACAAATTCAAGTCTTCTTGGAAGTCCAGCCAGCCTGAATAAGAGAAAACAAAACAAGAAATCTTCCGCTGACTCGAAATCAGCATTAAGGATCCGCCCCCGATCAGATTTTGCATCAGGTGGGGGGCAGACTTTCCTTGTTTCGTCAGGCTTGGATACGCAATGTCAGATCCATTGGCTGTGGACATAATATCCCAGGGTTGCAAAATAGGATTCAAGTCTTGCCCTCCAAGGGGCAGATTTCTCCTGTCAAAACTATCCTCAAACCAGGTAAAGAGGGAGGCCTTCTTAAATTGCATAGAGGACCTATCCTCCCTGGGAGTTATTGTACCAGTACCTCTAGAGGAACAAGATCTAGGATTCTATTCAAATCTATTTGTGTTTCCCAAAAAGGAGGGAACTTTTCGTCCAATCCTAGACTTAAAGTGCCTCAACAAATTCCTCAGGGTCCTGTCCTTCAAGATGGAAACTATTCGTTCCATTTTTCCATTATTTCCGGAAGGTCAGTTCATGACGACTATAGACCTGAAGGACGCGTATTTACATGCTCCCATTCACATGGATCATCAACAGTTTCTAAGGTTTGCCTTTCTGGACAAGCATTTCCAATTTGTTGCACTTCCGTTTGGTCTTGTCATGCCTCCCAGAATATTCACAAAGCTTCTGGGAGCTCTATTGGCTGTGATCGATCCCAGGGAATTGCTGTGGTGCATTATCTAGACGACATCTTGGTTGAGGCATCATCTTTTCTACTAGCAAAATCTCATACAGATATGTTGTTGTGTTTTCTAAGTTCCCACGGGTGGAAAGTGAATCTGGAAAAGAGTTCTCTAGTTCCAGCTACAAGAGTGTGTTTCCTAGGGACAATCATAGATTCCTTGTCCATGAAGATTATCCTGATGGACGTCAGAAAATCAAAACTTTTTGCTTCTTGCCTTTCTCTCTAGTCCGCTATTCGTCCATCAGTGGCTCAATGCATGGAGGTGATTGGTCTGATAGTGGCTTCCATGGACATCATTCCTTTTGCTTGGTTGCATTTGAGACCTCTGCAACTATGCATGCTCAGTCAGTGGAAAGGAGGCCATTTAGATTTATCGCAGAGGATAGATCTGTATCTCCTAACAAGAGACTCTCTCTCGTGGTGGATTTCTCAGGAAAACCTGGCTCAGGGCACTTGCTTCCTGAGACCCTCCTGGGTGATTGTGACTACGGATGCCAGCCTATTAGGCTAGGGAGCAGTTTGGGGCTCTCTAAAAGCTCAGGGCCTGTGGACTCGGGAGGAGTCCACTCTCCTCATAAACATATTGGAGTTGAGAGCAATCTTCAATGCCTTGGTAGCTTGGCCTCGGTTATCTTTAGTCTGGTTTATCAGATTCCAATCGGACAACATCACCTCAGTGGCTTACATCAACCAACAGGGAGGAACTCGGAGTTCCTTGGCCATGAAGGAGGTGACTCGCATTCTGCTGTGGGTGGAAGCTCACGATTGTCTCCTATCTGCCATCCACATTCCAGGAGTGGACAACTGGGAGGCGGATTTTCTGAGCAGACAGACTTTTCATCCCGGGGAGTTGGCTCTCCATCTGGAAGTGTTCTCTCAGATAACCCTCAGGTGGGGGGTTCCAGAGTTGGATCCTATGGCGTCTCGTCAATGTCAAGGTTCTAAAGTACAGTTCAAGGTCAAGAGATCCTCAGGCCACTCTGATAGATGCTCTAGCATTTCTTTTGATCTTTTCTCTGGCATACCCTTTCCTCCATTTGCTCTTCTTCCACGAGTCATTGCTTGTATCAGGAGAGAGCATCAGTAATTCTAATAGCTCCTGCATGGCCTCGCAGGATCTGGTTCGCGGATCTGGTAAGGATGTCATCTCTACCTCCTTGGAGGTTACCTCTGAGGAAGGACCTTCTAATTCAGGGTCCATTCCTCCATCCAAACCTAGATTCTCGGAAGCTGACTGCTTGTAGATTGAACGCCTAGTTCTGTCTAGAGGTTTTTCTGACGCGGTCATTGATACTATGCTTCAGGCTCGCAAACTGGTTACTCGCAAGGTTTACCATAAGGTATGGCATAAATATCTTTATTGGTGTGAATCTAAGGGTTTCTCCTGGAGCCGGGTGAGGATTCCCTGTTTTTTACCTTTTTAACAGAATGGCCTGGAAAAAGGTTTGTCAGTCAGTACTCCGAAAGGTCAGATTTCTGCCCTGTCTATTCTTTTGCACAAACGTCTGGCAGATTTGTCAGGTGTTCAAGCTTTTGTTCATGCTCTGGTCAGAATCAGGCCTGTGTTTAAACCTGTTGTGCCTCCTTGGAGCCTTAATCTTGTTCTTAAAGTTTTGCAGCAGGCTCCGTTTGAGCCAATGCATGTCGTTGATATAAAATTGTTATCTTTGAAGGTTTTGTTTCTTCTTGCTATTTCTTCTGCTCGCAGAGTTTCTGAGCTTTCAGCTCTGCAGTGTGATTCCCCGTACCTTATTTTTCATGTAGATAAGGCGGTTCTTTGTACTAAATTGGGGTTTCTCCCTAAGGTGGTGTCCAGTCAAAACATTAATCAGGAAATAGTTGTTCCTTCTTTTTGTCCTAATCCTTCTTCTAATAAGGAACATATTTTGCATAACTGGGATGTTGTGTGTCTCTAAAATTTTACCTACAAGCTACAAAACATTTTCGGCAATCTTCTGCCCTGTTTGTTGTTTTTTCTGGAAAGCATAAATATAAAAAGAGAGAGAGATGCACTCAGCTGAGACAGAACATAAGCTAGAAAAACTTCCGTGCCTGTTCATTTTAGGGTGCCACTCAGGGTGCATACTCTTTTAGCACACTATGCCCCTTCACAGAGAAAAAATATCCTACAGCATATCAGTCTGACCCTGCCCAATGACAGTCCAGCACCGAAATACCAGGCAATTCTTCTCTGAACAAGAGAAACAACAACCCCAGACGATCGTTTCGGCCTTCTGTGGGCCTCGTCAGTGAGGTGCAGTCGCATCTCTCTAAGGGCATGTGTACAAGGAGTCCACGTCTGGTATCCCCTTTTACTCTTAGGGAAACCCAAGAGCAATTTGCATAAATATAAAAAGAGAGAGATGCACTCAGCTGAGACAGAACATAAGCTAGAAAAACTTCCGTGCCTGTTCATTTTAGGGTGCCACTCAGGGTGCATACTCTTTTAGCACACTATGCCCCTTCACAGAGAAAAAATATCCTGTAGCATATCAGTCTGACCCTGCCCAATGACAGTCCAGCACCGAAATACCAGGCAATTCTTCTCTGAACAACAGAAACAACAACCCCAGACGATTGTTTCGGCCTTCTGTGGGCCTCGTCAGTGAGGTGCAGTCGCATCTCTCTAGTTTTTCTAGCTTTTGTTCTGTCTCAGCTGAGTGCATCTCTCTCTCTTTTTATATTTATGCAAATTGCTCTTGGGTCTCCCTAAGAGTAAAAGGGGAAACCAGATGTGGACTCCTTGCACACATGCCCTTAGAGGGATGCGACTGCACCTCACTGACGAGGCCCACAAAAGGCAGAAACGATCGTCTGGGGTTGTTGTTTTCTCTTGTTCAGAGAAGAATTGTCTGGTATTTTGGCGCTGGACTGTCATTGGGCAGGGTCAGACTGATATGCTACAGGATATTTTTTCTCTGTGAAGGGGTATAGTGTGCTAAAAGAGTATGCACCCTGAGTGGCACCCAAAAATGAACAGGCACGGAAGTTTTTCTAGCTTTTGTTCTGTCTCAGCTGAGTGCATCTCTCTCTCTTTTTATATTTATGCAAATTGCTCTTGGGTCTCCCTAAGAGTAAAAGGGGAAACCAGACGTGGACTCCTTGCACACATGCCCTTAGAGGGATGCGACTGCACCTCACTGACGAGGCCCACAAAAGGCCGAAACGATCGTCTGGGGTTGTTGTTTTCTCTTGTTCAGAGAAGAATTGCCTGGTATTTCGGCGCTGGACTGTCATTGGGCAGGGTCAGACTGATATGCTTTAGGATATTTTTTCTCTGTGAAGGGGCATAGTGTGCTAAAAGAGTATGCACCCTGAGTGGCACCCAAAAATGAACAGGCACGGAAGTTTTTCTAGCTTTTGTTCTGTCTCAGCTGAGTGCATCTCTCTCTCTTCTTATATTTATGCAAATTGCTCTTGGGTCTCCCTAAGAGTAAAAGGGGAAACCAGACGTGGACTCCTTGCACACATGCCCTTAGAGGGATGCGACTGCACCTCACTGACGAGGCCCACAAAAGGCCGAAACGATCATCTGGGGTTGTTGTTTTCTCTTGTTCAGAGAAGAATTGCCTGGTATTTCGGCGCTGGACTGTCATTGGGCAGGGTCAGACTGATATGCTACAGGATATTTTTTCTCTGTGAAGGGGCATAGTGTGCTAAAAGAGTATGCACCCTGAGTGGCACCCAAAAATGAACAGGCACGGAAGTTTTTCTAGCTTTTGTTCTGTCTCAGCTGAGTGCATCTCTCTCTCTTTTTATATTTATGCAAATTGCTCTTGGGTCTCCCTAAGAGTAAAAGGGGAAACTAGACGTGGACTCCTTGCACACATGCCCCTAGAGGGATGCGACTGCACCTCACTGACGAGGCCCACAAAAGGCCGAAACGATCGTCTGGGGTTGTTGTTTTCTCTTGTTCAGAGAAGAATTGCCTGGTATTTCGGCGCTGGACTGTCATTGGGCAGGGTCAGACTGATATGCTACAGGATATTTTTTCTCTGTGAAGGGGCATAGTGTGCTAAAAGAGTATGCACCCTGAGTGGCACCCAAAAATGAACAGGCACGGAAGTTTTTCTAGCTTTTGTTCTGTCTCAGCTGAGTGCATCTCTCTCTCTTTTTATATTTATGCAAATTGCTCTTGGGTCTCCCTAAGAGTAAAAGGGGAAACCAGACGTGGACTCCTTGCACACATGCCCTTAGAGGGATGCGACTGCACCTCACTGACGAGGCCCACAAAAGGCCGAAACGATCGTCTGGGGTTGTTGTTTTCTCTTGTTCAGAGAAGAATTGCCTGGTATTTCGGCGCTGGACTGTCATTGGGCAGGGTCAGACTGATATGCTACAGGATATTTTTTCTCTGTGAAGGGGCATAGTGTGCAAAAAGAGTATGCACCCTGAGTGGCACCCTGAGTGGCACCCAAAAATGAACAGGCACGGAAGTTTTTCTAGCTTTTGTTCTGTCTCAGCTGAGTGCATCTCTCTCTCTTTTTTTATTTTTATTTTTCTGGAAAGCGTAAGGGTCAGAAGGCCACTTCTACTACTCTTCTACTACTCTTTCCCTCTGGTTAAGAAGAATAATTCATTTTGCTTATGAGACTGCTGGACAGCAACCTCCTGAGAGAATTATGGCTCATTCCACTAGGGCTGTCTCCTCTTCTTGGGCTTTCAAAAATGAAGCTTCTGTGGAACAAATTTGCAAGGCGGCAACATGGTACTCTTTGCATACTTTTTCCAAATTCTACAAACTTGATACTTTTGCCTTGGCTGAGGTGTTTTTTTGGGAGAAAGGTTTTTCAAGCGGTTGTGCCTTCTGTTTAGGTCCTCCTGCCTTGTTCTCCCTCCCTGTTCATTCCGTGTCCTCTAGCTTGGGTATTGGTTCCCACTAGTAATCGGAATGACGTTGTAGACTGAATGACTGGGGATTATGTTACACTTAACAGCTTTGCTGGGGTGCTCTTTGCCTCCTCCTGCTGGCCAGGAGTTGAATATCCTACTAGTAATTGGAATGACGTTGTGGACTCTCCATGCCCGGAAAGAAAGAAATTTATCAAGTAAGCATAAATTTTGTTTTTTTCCAGGAGTCAAAAGCTTTCATATAAACAGGTTTGGATTTATACTTTTAACAAATTTCAATTCAGTTTTAAGGATTTTTAAAAAATTAAAACATGATAGTGAGTTATCTCTGCACAATTTATTTAATCTTGACTCACCATAGTAGCACTAACCCTTTAAGAAAGGTTCTTGACAGAAAACATAAAGCTTATAGCTCCTCCTATTAAAGGGGTTATAAGGCTCCTTCACTTCCTGCCAGCACAATCTCAATTTGGCCAGGTAATCAAAAACTCGCCAGCATCATCTGTCATCAAAAACTCATGTCATCTAGTAATGCATGTGCAGAAAAAGCCATTAAACTGAGCAGTGATGACAGACAGATGCTTTTCCTAGCTCTCATGTGTATGTTTTGGCTCTGTTATACACTGTGGGCTAGATTACAAGTGGATTGCTAATTTATTGCGTGCCTGTAAACTGAATATTTTCCCATTTGTGGGCGTGCAATAAATAACCAGCCATTACAAGGGGCTGGTTATTGCTACCGCAAGCAATTAGCTCTCAGAAAATTAGCCAGAGATTAAATCTCTGGTTAATTTTCTAAAAGTGCCCCAAATGCCCTCAAAATAGAGGGTATTATACTTTTTTATTAAAGTTTTTTTTTTTTATAAAAAACAACTGCACTAAGCAATTTGAAGTGGCAGGTGTGGGGTGTTAGGAAAAAATAAAACGACACTGACTTTACATTGTGATCTATGGGAACTGTATGTGCTCTATAAATATATATGTATATATATACTGTATATACACATATTAACACATATATATGTATATAGTCATATACATATATATTTAACATTTGCTACCATCGCTGCGCTACTTACCCTGCTTTCGACATGCGAGGTCTGATAATGTGTGTCATGTCATGAGAACGAGGCTCCCATTGAGCCTATAAAAGCGCGCTCTCATGAGTTAACTTGTAATACAGGCGCACATTAGCATATGCTGGTATTACTCAGTGGAGCGCTAATATCGTTTTCATGAAAGCCATATTTAGCACTCCATTTGTAATTTGGCCCTTTGTGTATAAAGGAAAAGATAAGATAATGGGATCTACTCTCCCTGCAAGCTCAGTCCATTTAAATTCATTCTAGTCTCAATGAGCAAAATAGCTATTTAATAATATATATAAAACAAACTAAAATAAATTTTCTGATACATTTAATACTCTGCAGCTGGTGTAACAAGTTATTGGAAGCATATTATGGAAAAACTACAGTACAGTGTCCCTGTAAATACCATACAATCTATTGTATTATCTTTATGTCATACTTTCTTCTTGTTTGTGACCCTACAAATCTGACTTACAACCACTTAGCTGTCAACTGAAACTTCTCAAAACTGCATTAAGCTTATACACTGTGATATGTAGATATTGTATACTGCTGTATTTTATATAGAATACTTCCAATTTCTTTCTTAAGATATGGTGAGTAATTACTGTTGAGAATATCACTTCTGGCCAGCAGGAGGAGGCAGAAGTTTGAATTGTTGTCCAATCAGCACTCTCCCCATATGGCACTTTTGTTGCAGCTAGAGCACTGATTGGAAAACAGTTCCAACCGTTAGCTCACAAAAAAAGATTAGTTTTGAAGTGGGTGGTGAATATTTGAATATTATATCTATATTAAACAAATAAGTTATAGCACATCGTTATTACAACTGATGCATTAAACTCCATCTAAATATCACTAACATTCTGGATCTTTTTTTATAAAAGGGAGAGTTTACCATCACTTTAAGTACATTTTAGCATCTCTTTAGAGAGTTAGAAATATCTTGGACACACTTGTTCTACTCAGTTCCATATATAGAAATTAAACTTTTCTTAACAGTATATCTTTGTGAAAATGGAAAATTAATAAACTGATTTTTTTTTTAAATTCTACACTTTATTGTATGTTGTATATTTTAATATTGTATATTTTACCAGACCATTCACTTTTAGAAAATACATTAAGTAAAAACAAAGTACCCACATATATGTTAAAACAGATTATATTATTAGAACTTTTATAAAGTTCTCAAAATCTTAGTTTATATTTTTAAAACATGACCATTTGTTGTTTTAAACTATTAACCTTGTGCACAACTACAGTATAGTATATGAACATAAGAATGTTAATTTATGATTGCACTAAAAAAGCATACAATTTTAACCCTTAAATGACCAGCGACGTACCCTGTATGTCGTTGGTCTTTCTATGGGGCTGTCTTTTTCAATAGCGCGGTCTCACCCCAGCACACTATTTTAGCAAGCCTGCAGAAGGGACTGGGAAGGAGGGTCCAATAGCGCGGTCTTGACCCGCACTATTATACCCAGACAATCCCTCAGCAACCAGTGATGTACCCTGTCATTAAGGGGTTCAACAACTTTCCAAGTTACTTCTATTATCTAATTTGCTTCAGTCTTTTGGTATAATTTGTTGAAAAGCATGCCTAGGTAGGCTCAGCACAGCCTGCTTTAGATTGGTGGCTATAAATATATGCCTCTTGTCATTAGCTCACCTGATGTGTTCATTTAGTTCCCAATAATGCATTGCTGCTCCTTCAACAAAGGATACATAAAGAATTAAAAGGACAGTCAACTCCAAGTGTTTATTGATTAAAAAGATAGATAATCCCTTTATTACCCATTCCCAAGTTTTGCATAACCTTGATTACCTTGTCTCTAAGCCTCTTCTAATAGCCCCCTGATCACATGAATTTTATCTATTGACTTGCATTTTAGCCAATTAGTGCTGTGTCCTGCAATATTCCACAGGAGAGAGTACAATGTTATCTAAATGGCCTACATGAATTAGCAGTCTCTTGTGAAAAGCAAATAAAATAGCAGGTGATAAGAGGCTGTCTTTAGTTGCTTAGAAACAGGCAGAAATGTACAGGTTTAAATGTTATAAAGTATACCGATATAACAATGTTGGTTGTGCAAAGCTAGGGAATGGGTAGTAAAGTTGTTATCTATCTTTTTAAACAATAACAATTCTGGTGTAGGCTGTCCCTTTAATGAAAGGTTGATAGCAGAAGTAAATTGGAAAGTTGTTTTTTGTATGCTCCTTCTGAATCATAAATGACTAATTTTGTGTTTCATGCTTTTTTAAAAGGACATTAAACACCTCAAGATATTAATATACATTGTTTAATTATATGTATTAAAACAGCTTTGCAATATACTTTCATTATTTATTTTGTTCTCCTTTCCTGTAATTTAATTCTGAATATTATGAGCTTTCCAATTCATAATAAACATGGAAGTGCAGGCACAGCTGTATTCCACACAGTCATGGCGTGTTATGGACATTAACTTTACCTTTATTTTTTCAATATTTAAACAACTAATTTTTAAAAATACATAATTATTCTTAGGGTAATCTTTGCTCTGAATACATAATTCAAGCAATGATTTTTTAAGGGTTAGATTACAAGCGGAGTGCTAACTTATTGCCGCACCCACAAACGGGCAAATTTGCCTGTTTGCGGGCATGCAATAAATAACCAGCCATTACAAGTGGCTGGTTATTGCTACCTTGAGCTCACGGTAGTAAATATCGCTCAGAAAATTAACCAGATCAGATCTTTGGTTAATTTTCTAAAAGTGCCCACCATGCCCTCAAAAAATGGGGTATTATTATACAAACAAAAAACAACTGCACTTGGCAGTTTTAAGGGGTTAAAAGTGATGGGTGTGGGGTGTTAGAAAAAAAACGGCACTGAAAAGTGTCTTTACATTGGAATCTATGGGAACTGTGTGTTCCCTGTAAATGTACAGTATATGTGTTAGGTGTTGTTTTCAGGGGGCGAGTGTCAGTCAGGACTGGGCCTCGGGCACACCGTACCAACTGGAAATGAATAGATTATTTGATAAGGATATCTGGAGAACAATAGCACTTTAAACCATGCAGCAATAGTCTAAGATCATTCTCGTTTATTGAAAGACACACAACATGTCTTATAGACAACAATTACAGCATATAGGGTTAACATGATAACACGTTATGACTGCGTCATTTTACACAGTGTTTGTCAGGAAAACTACTAGCTCATAAACAATATTTCTATAGTCATAATAAGAAGTGCATCTAGGATGAAAGCAAGGTTATTTGAGCATCTTATAGTACGGTACCTTCCAGGCGTTGTGCCAGGAACATCTGCAAAGCCAACTAGCCCTGTAGAAAATAATAACAAACATGTATCTCTCACTACAATAACCTTAATATAATTAAGGTTATTGAGACAAGATGGATGCCAAAGACAAAATGGCAGCCAAGAACAAGATGGCACTGGTCATGCTAACAGTAATTCCTAACAATATGTATAGGAATATACAAATATATATTTATGTGTAGATATGTGTATATACACATATTAACAAATAAATATATATACAGTATATATATGTATTTATAAATATACATATATATTTAACATTTGCTGCCAATACTGCGCTACTTACCCCCTTCACTGCGCTTGTTCTCATGCCGTGTCTAACGGCATGAGGACGAGGCTCACATTGGAGCCTATGGAAGCGCACTCTTGTTAGCGCAATGCTTCACAGCAATGCAAGTGTGATCTTGTCTTCGCATTGCTGTTAACTTGTAATACCAGCACACATTAGCGTGCGCTGGTATTACTCAGTGGAGCGCTAATATTGCTTTCTCAAAAGTGATATTTAGCACTCCATTTATAATCTGGCCCTTAGTGTTTAATGTCCCTTTAAGTGTTGATATGAAAACAAATACAACTACAATATTATAATACAATATTACTTTTTTTGCAATATGTTAATAAAAAAAAAAAACCTGCTTTCAAATACACACAGGGAGTTAACATCAATATTTAAACAGTTTGTCACAATGTTCCATTCACATTGATTTCAGTGTAGTTTGCTTCTGTGTAGGTTTGAAGGATCAAAAAAATGTTATCACACTTTAACAAACTCCCAATGTAAAAAAACTAAATAAAAGATTTGCTCGGAAACAGATTTGAATGGGGGCCAGTAAATTATTCTTTTTTTTATATTCCAATATAACAAGTTGATTATTAGATGAGATTAAATCTTATGATGAACCCTTTGAAAGCCTTAAAAGCTGTACATAAGAGGCACTATAAGGCTATAATAGATGCATCATTTACTGACAGATATGAAATGTTGTACAAGATTACTAGAGATGCGCACAGATGAAAAATTCATTTGTGCCTGAAAGATTTTATTCAGATTTTTTTTAAAATGTTTGGTGCGGCTGAATTTGGTTTGGATGAATATTAGATTTGGATTTGTTACTGTAATTTCCAAATGTAACAGCTAATATAGACAATATTAACAAAAACCTTACATTATAGGATTCGAGCAAGTAAAATAACATATTTTTCAATGTTAAAACAACATACAACTCCTGTATGACTAAAATCCAGCATTTAGTTCCTGACCGACTGACCTTTACATCACTCATTAGTAATACTACAGCAGGATTGGACAGGGGACAATGGACAAATGAATGATAAGACCCCCTGTGCAACATTACAAACAATAAAGCTTATTAACCAAACAATATAACTACTTCCCCTCATTCCTGCAACTTTTTTGGTGCCAAATGGCATGGACGAATGAACAAATCGATTTCGTCAAGCAATCATTTATTTTTTCTCCATTTCATCCAATAATGTTTTCTGCTATTCGTAAATAAACAAATTTGGACGATTTGTCTGAAGCCCAAGAGCACATTTCTAATGATCACTGCATCCTACAGTATTTTCTACTACCCTCTAAAGTGTGCTTCATGAACTACTCCTGCATTGGATCTGGACTAACTATGGAGTACTCATGATTTATATTAAAGATAATAGATTGTGATTAAATACATGTGTCACGCTTATGAGTAAACCTGAGACGAGTCAGAGCAGTGTCCTTTAGGTCCTATGTTGAATAAATCGGGGACATAGAAAACAGAACTAAAAAGCAGAATAAGACAAGTGAAGATAAGTAAAGACAGTGTAAAAGGCAGTTCTTTATTTGTATGTTATTGTTGTAAATACATATTCTGCAGCTGTTCAGTGTCAGCTTGTGAAGACCTAGAAAGGCTAAAGCAATACAAGTTTAAAGGATCTCAAAAAACAAAGCTTTATGATTTGCTCATCTGACAACTGACTATGACCCTAAGATTCATAAAGAAAATGCTATTGAACCTCAGAGTAACAGCAGGTTGTAAGGCCGGGAGCTATAAACCAGGTAAGTATGGGTCACTCTACAGTAATGGTGATCAGCACAAACATAAAAGAAATTGAACATTTTAGATGACTTTAAAAAAATGTAGAAAGGTCATTGAAAATGACTATAGTTGTAAATGGACATTAAAATGTATCTATTTAAATACAGTAGGAGCATTAAAGGGATATTGTACTCTAAAATGATTTGTTTAGAAATGAACTCTTTGCTGTTCAGAGCAGATGGTTATACATATCAGTGAATGCATCTGAGGTTTATTTTTTATTATTTTCCACTGGGTGGTACATCACTCTCTGAGTTAATAGACAATCATTTTTACAAGTGTCCCTGCCAATGCTCCTTAATCATCAAGGGATAATATGGTTAAAGAAGTTTTTATAATACTATATAACTTTATACATTGTGTGGTGGATTTATTATATTATTATTATTATTATTATTATTAATATTAATAATAATAATAATAATAATAATAATATTAAAATGGCAGTAGTGGTATCATTATTTGGCTTGTGCAGTTAAAAATGCTTTAACTCCTTTTAAGAGTATTATTTGGTTAGCACAATACATAAGGTTTTGCAAATCATGACCAGGGATACACTTCTTGAAAGGCCTAGTAGGATTCATGGTTCTGGTATCCTGTGACCAAGGAGGGATAGTTGTAAATGATCTTATGCTCTGTTCTAAGCAATCACTATTTATCATGTTGCAGGTTAAGATAACTTTCAGCATATTTAACTATGATGATGAACAAATATTATGTCTGCCCCCCATGTGATTGGCACTTGCTTTCTCACTCTCTGCCCAGGCTCCCCCATCTCTGTGTCAGCCTGCCCATGGCATGTCTTTACTTTGCCAACAGACCTCCCTGACTCCACCCACAGACTGGCTGGCACCCTTCCAATCACAGCCCCTGCCAACAACTATTTGTTCTGGAGAAACCACTTGTTTATTTTCCCTTTAAATGTTTTTCCAAATTGTAAATAGCAGTACAAATCAATAGTGATATCATACATGAACAAAGAAAAATAGCCCATTTACATTTCTCTGAGATTGTTCAGAATTTCTGACTATGCTCTTAGCATAGGGGAGAGCACATAACTGCAAGAGCTGGTGTCATTAGCCATAACAACTCTTGTAGAGCTCCTTGCGCTATCCGTTAAAAGTAGAGGGAGTGCTAAAAAAAGGTTCAGCTGGGTTAAAATGTTTTGGTTAAAATAATAAACTGTCTGTTATTCTTTTGCAAGGTAAGCACAAAAGATAACGTACCCTATAGATTGTGCTCCACTTGTAATCTAGCCCTTATTGTAGCCATTGTTTTACACAATAAAAGGGACAGTCAAGTCACAATAAACCTTTCATGATTCAGATAGGGCATGCAATTTTAAACACATTTCCAGTTTACTTTTAGCATCACTTTGCTTTGTTCTCTTGGTATTCCTTTCTTGAAAGATAAACCTAGGTAGGTTCATAAGCTAATTTCTAAGACCCTTAAAGGCCGCCTCTTATTTCAGTGCATTTTGACAGTTTTTCACAGTTAGACAGTGGTAGTTGATGTGCTCCATATAGATAGCATTGTGCTCGCTCCCTTGGAGTTATATATGAGTCTAGGGCCGGTGCTAGGATTTTTGGCAACACAGGCGAGGATAAATCTTGCGCCCCCCCATTTACATACCATACCATTGCTGGTTTTTAGAAAATGTTACAAAGATGTACTAAAAAAAAGAAAATATAATTACCCATTACCCCATAAAATTATATATATATATATATATATATATACATACATACACACACACACACAATATATATATATATATATACACATATACACACACACTATAATATATACACACACACACACTATAAATATACTATATATATATAAACACTATATATATATATATATATATATATATATATATACACACACTATATCTATCTATCTATCTATCTATCTATCTATCTATATATATATATATATATACACTATATATACACTATATATATATATATATATATATATATATATATATACAGGTAGCCCTCAGCTAATGCTGGGGTTAGGTTCCAGAAGGAATGGTTGTAAATCGAAACCGCTGTAAATTGAAACCCAGTTTATCATGTAAGTCAATGGGAAGTGAGGGAGATAGGTTGCAGGCCCCTCTCAAAATTGTCATAAGTAACACCTAATACATTATTTTTAAAGCTTTGAAATGAAGACTTTAAATGCTAAACAGCATTATAAACCTAATAAAATAATCACACAACACAGAATATATAATTAAACTAAGTTAAACGAACAAAAACATTTGCTAAACAGCATTATAAACCTAATAAAATAATCACACAACACAGACTTCACTTGCATTTTTCTGAAAACAGTTCTTCCTATGCATTCCAATCTGGACTGATTTATAGACAGGAAGATCTTGTTCCTTTGAAATCTGCTCGATAGCTCAGGTCTGGTTAAACTGATTAATTTCAGCTTGCTTGGCTTTGCTGCAACACAAGCGGACAGCTCCACCTACTGGCTATTTTAATAAATGCACTGCTTCTCAATGCTTTTCAATAGCAGTCACATGACTGGAAAAAAGGTTGTTATTCTGAAACAGTGTAAATTGAACCGTTGTAAAACGTAGGCCACCTGTATATATATATATATATATATATATATATATATATATATATATATATATATATATATATATATATATATATAATATATATATATATATATACATATATACTATATCATGCTGGTATTGATATTTAAAGATAGGGTAAGGCTTAGTATTAGGGCTAACAATAGTGTAAGGGTTAGGATTAGCATCAGGGTTAGTCTTTGTGGCTGCAATATGACTTTACTGCTAAACTATTATTGACAAAAAAAACTCTGCTTCAAGGCTGCCAACCCGTTACTCAAAGTCACAGAGGAGAGCCGAGAGCGCCGCCAAAGAAGGATTGAGGAGCGACAGAGCGGGGTGACACACACACGGCACGCTATCTGTCTTGAGCAAGGGGGATAAGTGGTGGGTGAGAGTTGACAGAAGCCCACGCTTTAGGGACTGGATGAAGGAGGAGCTTATACCGGCACTGACTGCTGGCACAGTACTGTGGCACCTAAGAGGCCGGAAACTGTACTGCTGCCTGGGGAGGAAAACGGGATGCTACAGGTGCCTCGGATGTGTAACTTGCAACGCAATGATTACTGGTACACAATTTCAGCATCCTGAACGGAGGAAGAGATACAAAATTCAATATGCCCTGACATGTACAACTACGCATATTATATATCTACTGAACTGTCCATGTGGCAAGTTTTACACTGGCAAGACCACAGACGATGCCAGAACAAGGATGGCCAATCACAGGTACAGCATTAGGACTGCTATAAAGAATGGAAAATCAGACCAACCGGTGGCACGCCACTTTATGGAGTCTGGACATTCTGTCACGGATATAAGATTTAGGATCATTGACCATGTTCCGAAACTAAGAAGAGGAGGGGATAGAGCAACTATCCTTTTGAAGAAATAGGCAAGATGGATCTATGAACTTGGAACCACACAACCAAGAGGCCTCAATGTCCACACTGGCTGGCAATGTTACCTTTAATTTAATTCAGTTTATGAGAGAATCCATCTGAAGTGACTGATGGGCGTATCCAGCTTAATTATCTTACAATGAGAATCCATGATTTAATTACTATGAGATGCCATATGGTTTTTTTTAGTACTCGTTTTTGGTACTCACATTTTGGCAATTTTTGACAAATTTTTGCCAACTGGCGGCAACTTTTGGTAATTTTTATGTATCTTTTTGAATTTTTTCAATGTTTTTTGAATTTTTTCAATGTTTTTTGAATTTTTGAAATTTTTCTGATTTTTTTGATTTTTTTTGTATTTTTGATTTGTACATATTTTCCTGATTTTTTCCTTGAAGTATATTTTTGAGTTTTTTCTCAAACTATTTTTTCTGTATTTACCCTTGACACATCAGCTGTTTTTGACATTATTTTGATATACAGTTTTTGTTATTTCAATGCAATATTTCTTTACTTTATTTATGATTGTTTCTTTTTTACATTGTCTTCCTTGTTCCCATAGACTATATGACAATTTATACACTGTTGTTTTTAGTTTTTTAGATTCTTCACATTCTTGGGTCCATTGTCAGTTTGGGTGTATGGTTTTATTACCTGCCATTTGGGTTGGACATGTCGTGTGATTAATAGGTTTTGAATTAACTTTTCTTTTTTGGTTTGGGGGTTGCCTATTCCTTTTTGGAGGTCCACCCTTTATGTGTAATTTTTTAATTTTTATTTTTATTTTCAGGATATAGAACATGACGTCTGTCTATAGGTCTGGATTATATTAGTTTTTATTCTTTGTGGAACTTGAGAAAAGTTCTCCCCCTCACAGCAGGGTAGCTTCTTATGCTATACTCAGCCTCATAGTGAACCGGAGATCGTTTATTGTTGTGTGTTCATAGCTGGAGTGTCTTTAGCTCTGGTTATAGTGATCTACTTACTTGTCATATAAAGTTGATATGTGTTTCTGAGCAGCACTGTATTGTATTATATGTATTTTATATATATGATATATATATATATTACAACTATGTACCTGTTACGTTTTTTTTGGGGCTGATAGTAGTAAATATTGGCACACGATCTTTGGCATATGCACGCTTTTGAGTGTTGTTATTTTGGTGCATACATAGATGTCAAGTGCTGTTGTTATTTGAACACTTTGCTTGCGGCGATAATGTTTTGAACCTGTCATCGGGTGGTGTTGCGGTCTGATCGGTGCACATTTGTGTTCGCTTATCTGTACATACTGTTGTGGTGTATATGTTCATTTATGTTTGTGTATCTCTACATACAGCTGTGATTTAGTTGTGACAGGTTGAGCTTAATTACTATGAGATTCCATATGGTTTTTTTAGTACTCGTTTTTGGTACTCACATTTTGGCAATTTTTGACAAATTTTTGGCAACTGGCGGCAACTTTTGGTAATTTTTATGTATCTTTTTGAATTTTTTCAATGTTTTTTGAATTTTTTCAATGTTTTTTGAATTTTTGAAATTTTTCTGATTTTTTTGATTTTTTTTGTATTTTTGATTTGTACATATTTTCCTGATTTTTTCCTTGAAGTATATTTTTGAGTTTTTTCTCAAACTATTTTTTCTGTATTTACCCTTGACACATCAGCTGTTTTTGACATTATTTTGATATACAGTTTTTGTTATTTCAATGCAATATTTCTTTACTTTATTTATGATTGTTTCTTTTTTACATTGTCTTCCTTGTTCCCATAGACTATATGACAATTTATACACTGTTGTTTTTAGTTTTTTAGATTCTTCACATTCTTGGGTCCATTGTCAGTTTGGGTGTATGGTTTTATTACCTGCCATTTGGGTTGGACATGTCGTGTGATTAATAGGTTTTGAATTAACTTTTCTTTTTTGGTTTGGGGGTTGCCTATTCCTTTTTGGAGGTCCACCCTTTATGTGTAATTTTTTAATTTTTATTTTTATTTTCAGGATATAGAACATGACGTCTGTCTATAGGTCTGGATTATATTAGTTTTTATTCTTTGTGGAACTTGAGAAAAGTTCTCCCCCTCACAGCAGGGTAGCTTCTTATGCTATACTCAGCCTCATAGTGAACCGGAGATCGTTTATTGTTGTGTGTTCATAGCTGGAGTGTCTTTAGCTCTGGTTATAGTGATCTACTTACTTGTCATATAAAGTTGATATGTGTTTCTGAGCAGCACTGTATTGTATTATATGTATTTTATATATATGATATATATATATATTACAACTATGTACCTGTTACGTTTTTTTGGGGGCTGATAGTAGTAAATATTGGCACACGATCTTTGGCATATGCACGCTTTTGAGTGTTGTTATTTTGGTGCATACATAGATGTCAAGTGCTGTTGTTATTTGAACACTTTGCTTGCGGCGATAATGTTTTGAACCTGTCATCGGGTGGTGTTGCGGTCTGATCGGTGCACATTTGTGTTCGCTTATCTGTACATACTGTTGTGGTGTATATGTTCATTTATGTTTGTGTATCTCTACATACAGCTGTGATTTAGTTGTGACAGGTTGAGCTTAACACCGATGGGTTCTGATATGTATAGTCCGAGCTATATACAATAGCTTACGTTGGGCACTCTGTACTAAGAGGTGATAACTGGATTGGTGGATAAGGGGTATGTGGCTCCACACTGCTGTTTGATTGGACGTACCTATGGGCTGGTCTAGTGAGAATCTCATTGGCTGGCTGGCGGTGACATCTTGCCTATGTGAGACTCGGGGCGCGTTCTCTTTACACAGAGTATGATTGGTTCCGATGGGGGTGTGTCTCCACAGTGGTTTTTATTGGTTGTGGACGCCGCGGTTAGATTAGGTATATTTGTTTTGATCGCGTTAGAAGGTCACGATCGGATGAATTAGTTATATCACATATTAGTTATGATTTGAGTAGGTTATATCTTTTTTGCGATGGGGGCTGATGATGTTAGTTTTAGACACTGACAACACAGCGCTATAGGCCATAGCCACACAAAGGGGGTTTGACTATGAACTGGTGTTAGGTTTGCTCTTTTGGATTGGCTACCGGTTTTGGGATTATGTATACACAGATTTGATTGGCCAATAAGGCTTTCTTTATGTAAGGTTATGTTCCGTGTTAGTACTTCTATTTTTAGTTTTCTATATTACCCAGTGACACTGGGTGGACCCAGAATGTGGAGTTTATTTTATCTGTATGTTTATTGTGTTTATTTCACATTGTCACATTATTTTCTCACTATAAACACTTTTACCTTTAGCCTATAAGACGGGCTTTTACAATATCACAGACCTATCAGAAGTCTGGTTTCTTCTGTCCTCACACGTTCATCTGTTTCATTGGTCTAACAATTGGGGGAGGGTTTCACTAGCCTTTATTAGGCTGCCATTTTCATTTGTTGTTTGTCTGAGGAAGGGACTGTTGTCACTGATGACTGAAGTCCAGCGAGTGCTTATTTGATTTTTGAAACTATCTACTATACACATAGCACCCTGGCAGTTGCATATAGATGGTGAGAGTGCACACACCAACCAACAACATATATATATATATATGTATATATATAATATATATATATATATATATATATATATATACATATATACTATATCATGCTGGTATTGATATTTAAAGATAGGGTAAGGCTTAGTATTAGGGCTAACAATAGTGTAAGGGTTAGGATTAGCATCAGGGTTAGTCTTTGTGGCTGCAATATGACTTTACTGCTAAACTATTATTGACAAAAAAAACTCTGCTTCAAGGCTGCCAACCCGTTACTCAAAGTCACAGAGGAGAGCCGAGAGCGCCGCCAAAGAAGGATTGAGGAGCGACAGAGCGGGGTGACACACACACAGCACGCTATCTGTCTTGAGCAAGAGGGATAAGTGGTGGGTGAGAGTTGACAGAGGCCCACGCTTTAGGGACCGGATGAAGGAGGAGCTTATACCGGCACTGACTGCTGGCACAGTACTGTGGCACCTAAGAGGCCGGAAACTGTACTGCTGCCTGCTTTGAGTCCTACATGACGGATCTCCAGGGTCCAGTGGCCGCAAATGGTTTATGCAACCTTTTGGACCCTGGAAGTTCCGCCACTGATATGTCAAAAAAAATAAAAATATATAAAACACTGCTCTGACTGAGCTCTCCAATTTTGTGCCCCACTGCCGGTGTGCCCTAAGGTGGTTGCCTAGCTATATGCAAGCTCCGGGCCTGTATGAGTCAGCACTGGTTGGCTAAAATGCAAATCTGTCAAAAGAACTGAGATAAGGGGGCAGTCTGCAGAGGCTTAGATACAAGGTAGTCGGCTTAGATACAAGGTAATCACAGAGGTAAGAAGTATATTAATATAACTGTGTTGGTTATGAAAAACTGGGAAATGGGTAATAAAGGGATTAGCTATCTTTTTAAACAATAAAAATTAGACTGTCTCTTTAAATCATGCTCCTCTGTACACAGATGGGAACTTGATTGGATCCTTTTCTACTGAGCCTTCCATTATTGCTTTATTTTGTTATGGTTTTACCCCAGTATCATTTAATATATGGGCAGGTCAGAGGCATCTGGAAATATTTGGTTATGCAGTGAAGTGTCATAACCTACTTCATTACTAACTTTGTATTTGCTTTAAGCACTATAATAGAAACACAATATTTGTTTTGTATCTTAAACCATTAATCTTGTGTTAGATATATTTGAAGATTACTCTATCACATTCATAAGTGGGTATAGATCATCTAATAGTTGTTTATGTTTAAACAACATAGCTTTTGAAATGGTGTCTGTGTCCTGAACTTATTAGCAGCCTATGAGTGATGCTGCTGGAAATAGCTGATGTGATGAATGGTGGTTTTATACCCATTTAAATATTGTCAGTAACAGGAAGGATTTTATGATTTTCATGAAGAAATAGATGATTAAACAGTATAGGGGTATGAGGTGATATAGCTGTAGATGCCTGACATATGTTTGATAAGTTTGTCCCTTGTATTTAAAGGGACATGAAACCCAAAACATTTCTTTCACAATTCAGATACAGAATACAATTTTAAACAACATTCCAATTTACTTCTTTTATTTCATTTGCTTCATTCTTCAGATATCCTTTGTCGAAAGAAATAGCAATGCACATGGGTGAGCCAATCAGAGCCATTAATGTGCAGCCACCAATCAGCAGCTACAGGGCCTACTTAAATATTTAGATATGCCTTTCAACAAAGGATTTCAAGAGAATTAAGCAAATTAAATTAAAGAAGTAAATTGGAAAGTTGTTTAACATTACATGATCTTTAATATTGCTTTAATAACCAGATTATTAAGATTTTTCATTGGGTGGTTTTGCTTAGGGTTCAACATATGTCTAAGGTATAACTATTTGTATCTAATTTTATATGTACTCAAACGTTGTGGTCAAGGAGGCGATTTTATTCCAATATCAATTGCAGATGGGTTACACATATAATGTTTGATGCATGGAGAACAATACCACCTTTATCTCAATGTTGAAAATTTGTTTTCTGATTGATTCTAGGGGGCCGATTTATTATGGCCCGAATGGGGCCAAATACCCCTATTTCCGCGAGAGCCTTCAGGCTCGCCGGAAACAGCAGTTAAGAAGCAGCGGTCTTAAGACCGCTGCTTCTTAAGTAGTCCACCAACTTCTGAGGCTACAGACATCAATCCGCCCGATCGCATACGATTGGGTTGATTGACACCCCCTGACAGGGCCGTCTTTAATACTGACTGGACCCTGGGCAAACATTTTCTTGAGCCCTCCCCCATGCAATTTTGCTCTCCACCCCAACATCCCAAAAAACAACTAAATCAATTTATGTTATAATCCACTGCTGGGCTAATCATTTAAAAAAATGAAATAAATTGCAATATGTGAAACTGGACCTAAGCAGTACTAATAAATAAATAAATATATAAACACTGTGGATTAATTTATTATGCTTTTGAATGTGATTCTGGTGTGAGGTTAGCTTGTTAAAGAGATTTAGGGCAGCCAACAGGAGCAAAGTAAGGTAAAGACTGAGGAGGAAGCATGGAGGTGCAGACAAATATAAGTTTACTGACTCGAACAGACAGAGAGAAAAAAAAAACCTATAAAAATAAACCTTAACTTAATGTGTGAAGTATCAGCATGATACTATACATCAGCCACAGCAGCACATGTCACTTCTTTGCTAGGAACAAGTTCCCTCTCACCCTGCACTAGACTATGCTGCATGGGGGAGGGGCATGTGTGCACTCGCTTATTCTTCCCACTGACACCTTTCTACAAAGCCCTGTTCCCCTAACAAACTTCAGTTAGTTGATCTTAGGGCCACAGCAGAAAGAGCGGGGCTAAGGGGACCAGCAGACTGGATGCTGTCTGTACAAGGCTGCATTTATGCAGTGTGAGATGAGTCACACAGTCTCAAGACTGAAGAGAGCAGAACAGATGCTCAAATCCTCACGTGCCTGCCGCTCCAGCTTTCTGCTGCATGCACCAACAGTCAGCCCTACCCAGAAACAATGCCCACCACCAAAGCAGTTACCTGGTAACAGTGTTAACCCCAGCAGGACCTTTTCTGATGCAGTGGGACTGGCTGGATGCTGAGTTAGGGCTTAGCATTCAGTGCTGCAGTGCACATCTAAAACAGCACATGGCACTAGCATGGCATGTCACATGACACCAGCACGGTCTGTCACAGTTTCCCACAAATAAATATAAGCAGAGAACTTTTGACTGTGACAGTATTAGGACTGACTGTGTGTGCCCCCCATGTCATATTACATCAGCAGTCTGGCATGAACCAAGTCCTTTTTTTTAGGACTCTTGGGCCCCTCAACAAAGACTGGGCCCTGGGCAGCTGCCTCTTTTGCCCTGTGTTAAAGACGGCCCTGCCCCCTGCTAGCGGCCGATTTGCCACAAATCTTCAGGGAGCGGCTTTGCACAAGCAGTTCACCAGAACTGCTTGTGCAATGTTAAATGCCGACATGTTAAATGCTGTTGGCATTCAGTGATGTCTGGCGGACATGATACGCTTCAGCGTCTCATGTCCGCCAGATATTGATAAATTGGTCCCATAATCTGTTACTTACTCCAGATAAAATTGTTGAATTTTCTTGTTGATTATAGCTGCCTGGTACTGGGATCAGGACAGTCTGTAGTAAGTTTATAATTCTGAGTAGTGTTTTCAACTTTACGTTTTGCAGTCTTCCTAGCCAATAGACTTAAAGGGACACTGAACCCAAATTTTTTCTTTTGTGATTCAGATAGAGCATGCAAATTAAGCAACTTTCTAATTTACTCCTATTATCAATTTTTCTTAGTTCTCTTGCTTTCTTTATTTGAAAAAGAAGGCATCTAAGCTATTTTTTTGGTTCAGGACTATGGAACGCATTTGTTTATTGGTGGGTGAATTTATCCACCAATCAGCAAGAATAACACAGTGCGTTCACCAAAAATGGGCTGGCATCTAAACTTACATTCTTGCATTTCAAATAAAGATACCAAGAGAATGAAGAGAATTTGATAATAGGAGTAAATTAGAAAGTTGCTTAAAATGTCATGCTCTATCTGAATCACAAAAGAAAAAATTTGGGTTCAGTATCCCTTTAATTAAGGGATTCTTTACAGTAAAGTACAATACAGATATGTATTTCTCTGTCTAATGATGGTTTTATGGCAAATTCAGTAGTTGATAAGGATGCTTCTTTTTTTTTTCTTTTTCTTTTTTTTGAAGCATGATACACAGTAAAATAACAGCATTGACAGTATAGTATTATTAATCCAAAGAGAAATAAGATTGCCACTTTGTAATTAAGAAGATTTTTTTTCCCTTTGAGGCACAATTGGAAATCATTTAAAGAGACATGAAACCCACAATTTTTCAATCACCATTTAGATAGAGAATACAATTTTAAACAACTTTCCAATTTACTTCTATCATTTAATTTGTTTCCTTCTCTCATTATCCTTTGCTGAAAGGCATATCTAGGCAAGCTCAGAAGCAGCAGAGAACCTAGGTTCTCGCTGTTGATTGGTGGCTGCATATATATATTGATTGTTATTGGCTCACCAATCTGTTCAGTTAGAAACCATTAGTGTATTGCTGCTCCTTCAACAAATGATACAAAGGGAATTAAACAAATTAGATAATAGAAGTAAATTAGAAAGTTGTTTAAAATTGTATTCTCTATCTGAATCATGAAAGAAAAAATGTGGGTTCCATGTCCCTTTAATTTCTTTTTCTTTTTTGCCTTCTGTTGGATCAATAGCATCAGCATGGATGTGTGCAAGTTTTAACTTGATGGAGTCTTTTTTCAACCTATGTAACATTAGTATATATATATATATATATATATATATATATATAATACAGTCACCAATCAGCAGCTAGCTTCCAGTAATGCATTGCTGAATATACCTAAGTATGCTTTTCAACAAATGATACCAAGAGAATAAAGCAAATTGAATAATAGAAGTCAATTGAAAAGTTGTTTAAAATTTCATGCTCTGTCTGAATCATGAAATATTATTTTTTACTTTACTGTTCCTTTAAGTCTGGTACTATTAATTTTACATTGCAATTTAGCCTTAAAGGGGCACTGAACCCAAAATGTTTTCTTTTATGATTCAGATAGAGCATGACATTTTCAGCAACTTTCTAATTTACTCCTATTATCAAATTTTCTTCGTTCTCTTGCTATCTTTATTTAAAAAACAGGAATGTGATGCATAGGAGCCGGCCCATTTTTGGTTGAGAACCTGGGTTATGCTTGCTTATTGGTGGGTAAATGTAAGTCTCCAATAAGCAAGCACTATCCATGGTGCTGAACCTAAAATGGGCTGGCTGCTAAGATTTACATTCTTGCTTTTAAAATAAAGATAGCAAGAGAACAAATAAATATTGATAATGAGTAAATTAGAAAGTTGCTTAAAATTGCATGCTCTATCTGAATCATGAAAGAAAAAATATGGGTTCAGTGTCCCTTTAACCTTGCATGTTTTTTAACTGCAAGACTGAAATACAAGTTTTTCTTGTACTGAAGAGTTAGATAGCTTTTCATTGTTCTAATCAGACCTGCAAGTATACTTCAGGCACACCCAAGGAACTCCTCCTTCAGCCCACTTGCCAGCACTGCAAAACCATTTCTTATAAGGAATATAGTAACATTTAAGGGACAGTTTACCCAAAAACTTTCTCCTGGAGTATAATAAATTGTTTACAAGTTGCTCCTTTACTCTTATTTCGGCATTTAAAATAGCTTATTTAGCCTGTGGAATTCCAACCTACACTTAAAGTTTCTATACTGGATTCTAGCCTTTTGACAAGCCTAAGTAAACATCCAGCAGAATAAATTACACTCCCAGTGGGGTGCAGGATAGTTGAGTAATAAAATGTTAATTTTCCAGTGTTCTCTCAGAGGCCCTGATGTTCAAAATGTCTCTGCTCAAGTGAGATGATCTAAAATTACCCTCCAGCACTGCGAGATCCCTAGTGAAATTTTCAAAAGGCAGATTTTGCTTTGCTTCTCCAAGGGGCGTTCAATGCATTTCTGTAGGTGAAGGAGAGACAAGCCCAGGGCAATATAGCACTGCATGACATGACAGTTCTGCTACATTTACACTTTGTGCTTTGTATTTTATATCCCTTTACACTTCAAATAACATTTTATTACATTTAAGCTTGGCACTCTCTATTTTCTATTTTGTTTTGTGTACAGTAGTGTATTTAGTGATTTTAAAAATCCTGATTATACTGAAATGTTTTCACTACAATTTAACTTGCTTTTGTCTATATTGTAGTATTTATTACTTTTCTGATAGTTAAAATAAGTCTTTTTTTATTTTGAGCAAACTTCACCTGTATACAGCTGGCGAGACAAATCAGTGAGACCAGCTTGTTTAAAATGCTAAGAAATGTTCACAAGACTGGTGAGAGTGCTTCAGATATACCCTGGGAACTCCCCTGTTCAGCCCAAGGAACTGCCCTGTCCCTCCCACTTTCTGAAAGTGTCAGTTTTAGTTTGCAATGCAGCACATTCAAAGTACAATGTAATTTGTATATATAAACAGAAATATACAAAGTATGATCCTCCTAATTTGTTAAAATTACACAGAAGTGTAACAAAACTCTCATATCACGCAGTACTGTATTGCACTGGGCTTGACTCTCCTTTAGAAATGAGAGAGATCTCACAGTGTTGGAGAGTTCCGCTCTCTTTCTTTTTAATATTCAGTGAGTTCAGCCTCTTTAAAGTCTGAACTGCAATTTATCTCCAAGCTGGATAACTTTTGAATAGCAGGGCCTAAGTATTAAGTTTTGGTTTACAATCAGATAGAAGATAAGCGCTAGCATGTGTGTGTACACAAAGTGATAACATAATGAGATCTGAAATTACCTGCAAGCTCAACCCATTTCAGTAGGCTGTGGTTTAAAAGCACAAAACCAGCTAATTCCTATAAACAAATAAACCTGAAAATGCAATTTCTCATAAATTTTATATTATACAGCTGGTATAACAAGTTTTGAAAATACATTAAAGGGACAATCTACTTGAAAATTTTTGTTGTTTAAAAAGATAGAAAATCCCTTTATTACCCATTCCCTAGTTTTGCATAACCAACAGTGTGAAATTAATACACTTATTATCTCTGTGATTACCTTGTATCTAAGCCTCTGCAGACTGCCCCCTTATCTAGGTTCTTTGGACAGACATGCATTAAAGCCAATCAGTGCTGACTCTTAAATAACAGTGTGCTTACTTCCATGGCGTTATCTATATGAGACACATGAACTAGCACTCTCTATTTGTGAAAGAAACTGTCAAAATGTGCTGAGATAAGGGGCAGTTTTCAATGGTTTAGAAATCAATTTGAGCCTACCTAGGTTTAGCTTTCAAAAAAGAATATCAAGAGAGAAAATCAAATTTAATGATAAAAGTAAATTGGAAAGTTGTTTAAAATTGCATGCCCTATCTGAACCATGAAAGTTTAATTTTGACTAGACTGTCCCTTTAAGGGAAAAACTGTTTCACAGTGTACTGTCCCTTTATTTGAAGCTATTTTAAATGTGTAGATTGTTGTGCAGAAACGCATAGTTTTTGCATTTGGGGTAGTGAAAGGTCAGAAGAAAGAGTACCTATCAAACACAAGGAAGGCAGTGGGACATCTCTATGTTATTATTAAGCTTTAAATCCGTCATCTGCATCTTTTAGACACGAGAAATCGCATTTGAATGAACAGACAAACTCTTTCATCGATGGCCTCTTGTCCCTCTAAGTGTTGTGTGGGGAGATGTGGGCTCTGTAATGACCTCCCTCACTCTCACCACTAATGATGAGGAAGCACCTTTGTCCATATTTGGTTTATTCCATATACAAAAATAACACATTTGTTGTGTTGTGCAATCGTATGAAAAAATGTTTTAACAATTAACATCAATTAATAGGAACTATGGCAATTCCTATTAGATCATTTGAATAAACCAGCCAATAGGAGTTAATATAGTGCCTTACCTGTTAATGGTTGAAAAGGCCAGAAATCATTGAGGGATCAAGATGGCAGCAGTGGTTCTGTTCCTGCTGAAAAAAGACATAAAATGGTAATAACAAATTCAGAGTGTTTTTCATTTTTGGTGGGCTTTTGTGTTAAAAAAATGTTTTACTGTTTTTCTTTAGTTTTTCTATTATTTTTTTTTGTAATGTTATTGGAAGGGCTATTAAAGTGTTTGGGTGGGGTCCCTTGTGGGTAAGGTCCCATTTGGGTGGGGTTTCTTGTGGTTTAGGGGTTTTGGTGGTGGGTCATGGTTAAGGCATTATTTGCAGTGGGGTACCCAAAGGTTAGTAGGTTAGGTGAGGTGGAGGATCACTGTTAGGTGTGTTAATTGTGATGCGGGTTTAGCGCTGAAGAGTTTAAGTGTGGTGGGGCATTGCAGGGGGGCAGTGGTTATGTGGTTATGTTTGGTTGGAAGTCATGGTACGGAGTTAGCTGTGGTTGGGCTCCAAGTTTAAAGGGTTTGTGGTGGGAGGTCCCAATAAGGGGTTAGCTGGTCTCAGGGGATGAGTTGCAATTGGAGTCTGGCAGTTAAGGGGTTAAGTGAAGTGGGGATCACAATAAGGGTGTTAGTTGCATGGAGGTGGTCAATGTTCAGGAGAATTGTGGTGGGCGGTCTGGCAGGGGTTAATAGTAGGCTAGGTTTAGGAGGCTGAGAAGTCTGCAGGGATTTTTTTTGTTTTAACAAATGCAATTAAAAACACATTTGTTAACAAATTACATTCAAATTTTTTTTCACCTATGGACAGCTCTACTGAAAAGAGGTTAAGCACATAGTTAAAGTAAGCACCAGGGTAGCAAGACACTAGCTGAACACATCTGGTGAGTTAATGAAGGGAATATGTGTTAGCAGCCACCAATCACCAACTAACTCCCAGCAGTGCATTCCTGTTACTGAGACTACGTAGGTAAACTTTTAAACAAAAGGACTTTGAGAGCAGAGTAAATTTAATTAGAAAAAAGTCTGTGGAAAAGTCTCTTGAATGTGCATGTTCTATCTGAACTTTCAGAGATCCATTCTGACTTTCATGTCCCTTTAAGTTCCTCAAATAACTGTAAGTAAGTGGATGAAAACTTTCAAACTTACAAATCAAATTGCAAGTATAGGGATTGTGGGCTATCTAAAGGTAGATAATATTTAGGTGGATATGCTGATGTTTTAGGATCATGATAATCCTGATAAGAGGGTAAAGGTCTCTGGAAGGTCCCTCAAAGAATTTTAAAAAGTTACAATTTAGAGCTGTTTATTTCACTAAAAGAGGTTCTGAATGTGAAGGAGGCACACCTGCATTACAACATAATGCTTAACGCCAAACCCAAAAATGATGTATAGTTTCGCTCATTGCCGGCGAGTTTTTAAAGATAAGGCCCAAAAAGAGAAAGGTATGTAACTGAGTGTGAAAGTCAACTGACACAAACATTCAAGGCTCAGTGGCAGAGTATCATTAATGAGTTAAAACCTTTTCAAAGATGATATTCAGGAAATTCCTAATTTGTCCCACACATAGGCCTACATTACAAGTAGAGCACAAACTATTAAAATATTGGCGCTATTGAGATAAATCTTGTGCTCATAGTATAAGTTGAAAATAAAATGGTAGCGCTCATGCAAAAGCCTCAGGGGCACTAACAACTGGTGGTAGAATCCCTCACCTGAGAATTCTATGGGGCATGCTACTAAACTCAGGTCCTGGTTTTCTCTCGAATGCTAATCCAATACAAATTCACACACATACATATACACCTTTGAGCCCTTTCCAGTTCAACACCTTGTCTTTTACCATATTCATTTTAATCGCTTTTTAACATTTATTTTAATAAAAAAACATATATTTTACTTTTGATATGTATAAATATTAGTAAAATGATGTTTTTATATATACTATTGTTGTAGCCCTAACACTATAATTTAGATCTCCAGCCATGCTTTTTTAGAACTGTCATGTGTTTCTTGAGCATAGGGCATGTAAATAGAGCGCTCTAGAAAATGTCCATCCTAACATTCTCTGATAATTATTTTTTTGGCCTTCTCTGCATCCAAGGATAGCAGGAAGGCCTCCGGCAGGGCAGTACAGTCTCCCCCAAACCGGTTGATAACCTGAAGAATTTTCCTTACATTAAATTCAGACGCTCTCCCCATAACGAAGCCTGCCTGGTCCTGATGCACTATCGCTGGTAACAAAGATTTCAGTCTTTCCGCCAGAAGTTTCATCAGTATCTTGTAATCAAGGCCAAGAAGTGAAATGGGCCTATATGAAGTCATATCCGAAGGATCTTTATTGATCTTTGGAATTAAGATTATATTGGCCCACTTAAAGTTCTCCGAAATGTGTTTATCTGTTCCATAATATGTATTATATAGATCGGTCAGTACAGGGCCTATCTCTGTTCGCAGGATTTGGTAAAATTCGACCGGTAAACAGTCTGGGCCAGGAGCTTTTCCTCTAGCCATTGAATTGATGGTTTTTTGTATTTCCCTCTCTGTTATTGGTCGATTCAGACCCTCACTATCCTCTTCTGTAATTTTTGGGAAATTGATATCTTCCAAAAAATTTTTAATGTCCTCTGGGTCAGGACATTGTGAAGTATATAAGTTAGTGTAAAACCTCTGAAATAATTGCAGTATTCGGCCTTGATCTGTATATACTTGATCCTTCTCTCTAATTGCTGCTATTGACAGGGTGGAATGGCTCTTCTTGATCCAGGTCCTAGAAAGATTTGGATTTAGGGGCCTCTTTAGGGATTTTATTGTTAAAGTATATTCAGATATTAAGGCCTCTTTGTTGATTAACAACTCTATGTCTAACTCATTTATGCTAACTAGAGGCACCCGTCAGGGATGCCCGATGTCTCCGTTATTGTTTGATCTTATAATAGAACCTCTGGCTATCAAATTAAGGAATATGTTGATCGGAATAAATATAGACCAGGTAAAATTTAAAACTGCTCTATTCGCAGATGACCTTCTGCTATTTGTTGCTGAGCCAAGAAAACAGATTAGTGCTATTATTAATCTGCTTGAACAATATGGTAGAGCCTCAGGGTATAAAACAAACCTTTTGAAGTCCAAAATCTTGTGGCTGAAGCACGATTCAGGGGAAGCACAACCCTTTCAGTTTATAGAAACGAACTCGCTGGAATATCTGGGGTTGAAGATCTCTGCTAATACAGCAGATTGGTATAAAGATAATTTTGTATCAATACTGAGGGATAGCAGAGAAAAATTAAAATCATGGGCCTCACTCCCGGTTTCACTTACAGGTAAGATAGCTCTCTATAAGATGTGTATTGTCCCTAAGATTCTGTATACTTTGAGGATGTTTCCTCTCTTAATTAATAAGACTGATCTACGTCTCTTTAATCAAGCTCTGAGAGCATTTCTTTGGAGCGGGAGAAAGCCAAGATTGAAACTAGCCAAGTTATATCAACCCTATTTTAAAGGCGGGCTCGCTTTACCCGATCTAGAGAGATATAATCAGGCTGCCATCTTAAGATTCCCTATAGATTGGCTAACAAGATCCTTTGTATACTCGGATGAGATTCTCGAGAATCAAGTTTGTACCCCGCTCTCCTTAAATTATATCCTATTTGCTTCAAATAAAGAACTAGGAAAGAGATTAATGGAACACCCTTTGTATAGAGATATAATAATAGTCTGGAGAAGGTTAACTAAATCGATTGGAATGAGGCAGAACATCTCAAAATGGTTGCCGATAACTGGCAATACACACTTTCCTTTAGGCAATATGGTGGACATTTTTGAAAAATGGTCACCAGGGAGACCACTTATAGTGAAAGACTTCTATGACTCTGAGTCAAATAAAGTTTTCACATTTGATAGATTTCAAGAGATTTTTCCGGAAGTTCAGAAAAAACATATATTCTATTTTATTCAAGTAAAAGGCTATATCCTTAAACTAGTGAATTTGGATCCCCAGTTGTGGGAACAACATCCGCTGGTTGATCTGGTAAAGGTTAGGAAGGGATTATTATCCTTTATCTATAAATTTTTGGTATCCCTGGAAGAAACATCGGTTCTAGCAGATTTGACTTCCCAGTGGTTAACACTGGTTGACTCTCCTGATCTTGAAACAATACTCTTAAAGAGTGTAAAAACTGCACAGAGGCTGTTTTCTTCGTCTTATTATAGGGAAATTCAATTTAGGGTGATACACAGAGATTATTTAATTCCTCGGAGAGTGGCCAAGTGGAACAAAACTGTGTTTAATATCTGCTCTAAATGCCACTTTCATGACCCTGACTTGATTCATCTAGTCTGGGGATGCCCTAAGGTAAATCAATTTTGGATGAAGGTAGAATATTTTCTCTCTAATATAGTAAAAAAAAAGATCCAGCTAACACGAGACTCTATCCTTTTTTTAAGATCCCACACCGCTTGGGATAAAGATGTTGATTTTATACTAATAGCATTAACAATTATTAGAACACTTCTCTTTAAATATTGGATTTCTTGTAAGACACCCACTATCCCAGAAGTGAGGAAAGCACTATTAGACTCATCAATCAAAGCAGCATATGAATCAAAATTGGAGAGGCCCTCAGGAGAGAAATTCTGTAGAAGGTGGAGAGTTTTCGTGGGCTTTCAGGGAAACGAGTTCGTACAATATATAGAACAAATCATTAACATTAAATTAGATTAGGGGGGGGGGGATACGGGGGGCGAGAGGAGAGAGGGAATATTCTTCATTACTACTACCCTTTTTTTTTTTTTTTTTTCTTTGAGTTGTCCGGGAAAGGGTCATGGCTACCTGGCTTTTGTCCCTTTCTATATATTGTTTCTTTTATGCTGTAATCTCCATGCATGGAGAATTGTGTGTTATGTGTGTGTTGTTTGTATTTGTCTTTTTTCTTTTTTGTATAATAAAAATGTATAAATAAAAAAAAAAAAAAAAAAAAATTATTTTTTTGGCATGGACTTGTAATATCTTATTGTGTACTATCCTTAGTTTAGGGTCACAATATGTATAGCGCACCCCTCGCTATCAATAACGCTCCACTAGCAATCTGGGCCAGACTGAGGAGCACCTAGCACGTCTTTAGCACTATACTGAAACAGTGCTTGCAAAAATGTTTATAATTTATTTCAAATATAGAAATTAAGCTAAATTTGAATAAAGGACACATCGCTGTAATTTTTTTGTAATTTGTTTGTTTTTTTAAACTGTAGGCCTGATTGAATCATAAATGTTTAATTTAGCAACATTGAGGGCTAGATTACAAGTGGATCACTATTTAACACTTTCTCTCGAGTGTTAACTACACTAGAAGTAAGCTTTTTGTGCGCATTAAGTCATGCTCGTATTATAAGTTGAAAGTAACCTGTTTTCGGTAGTGCTAACCTGAAACACGTAAAAAGCGTAACGTAGAATATTGTGTGCGTGTTCACATATTCCCTATAGAAGTCAATGGAGCAAAATAAGTAGAATACGATCGGGTTGATTGACACCCCCTGTCAGCGGCCTGTTAGCCCCCTGTTAGCTGCAGGGGGCGGCATTGCACAAGCAGTTCACAATAACTGTTTGTGCAACGATACCGGAATTTATCGATGTACAGCGGACATGATACTCTACATCGTATCATGTCCGCTTGCACTATAATAAATATACCCCAAGTGTATGTTTTAATGTTTGTTTTTTTTGTGTTTTGTGACACTTTTTAATTTCAACTTGTAATACGAGCACTAAACCCAACGCGCATAAACACCCGCAATAAACCCATTTTCTTTTCTGTAATCTGGCCCTATATGTCTTATTTGCTACTGTTTAAATCTCGGCTATTATCCTAATATTACTAATAACACAGAGAAATATATTTATTAAAAAGGTCAAGTGATTCCTGAGGATAAAAGATAAACTGCAGATATTAGTCTCATTTCACAGTTCTTTTTGAAACTAGGAAATTAAATTGAATATTTGCTAATGAAAGGAATGTTTAAATATCTAGGGCTCACAAGAGTGATAATGCTTTGTACTAAATTAAGTTTTGAAGGAAATGTCAGCTGACAGCCACACTGGCAAGGTTCTAACAACTGCTTATTATGTTTAGTATGAAATTACATTTCAGGAATGGAAAGATAATATGCATTTGGCTGCTGCTCAGGGTCTGTTTACAATATTAGATGTTAGTTACAAGTATATAGGCTTGTATAATCCCTTTAGTCAGTATTAAATGGCAATATAATGTACATGTGTATATATACACAAACACATAGAAAGTCTTGACTTGTTAGTCGTCAAGTTCTGACCCCTTCAAAACAAATGTTTACCCTTCTACAAACGACCCAAACTCCCTATAAAGAATGACACAAGACTCAGGTATTGGTGCAACTTGGCCGCAGCTCCTTTATTCAATAAATAACCTTTTAGAAAAAACTTAAATATCTTAATAAATAACAGTGCAAATAATACAATAACATTGTTCAAATTCCACATTAAGCGGTGCAGGTTCAATCAAATTGTTTTTTGATATGGCCGTCATTCCACTGGACCCAACCGTGCAAGTGATTGAGCCCATCATAGATAATCAAAATCAGTCTCTAAGGAACCCCTTGCCCTTAGAGACCCCAAATAGAATTCCAGCCCGTGGGAATGCAATATTCCGCCACACTAACAATTGGCCATAACCTACTGTACCTGCAAGGACTAGCACCCCCGCCAGCCAACTGCGACAAACAAAATACACATAAACCAACAAAAAACAGGGACGGATGGGAGAGAGATGTTTACAATCCTTTTGTCAATAACAGACTGCAGTCTTTCCCGCCCAGACCAGCTTTAGATACCGGCCTCCCAGTACCTTCTCCTAACCAATCGAAGGGCCTCTTCCTCCGTGTGGTCAAAGCTCCTTGCAACAAGGCTTCGCAGTCTCCAGGAGCAACTTGACCTGTTAGTCGTCAAGTTCCGACCCCTTCAAAACAAATGTTTACTCTTCTACAAACGACCCAAACTCCCCATAAAGAATGACACAAGACTCAGGTATTGGTGCAACTTGGCCGCAGCTCCTTTATTCAATAAATAACCTTTTAGAAAAAACTTAAATATCTTAATAAATAACAGTGAAAATAATGGAATAACATTGTTCAAATTCCACATTAAGCGGTGCTAGTTCAATTGAATTGTTTTTTGATATGGCCGTCATTCCACTAGACCCAACCGTGCAAGTGATTGAGCCCGTCAAAGATAATCAACATCAGTCTCCAAGGAACCCCTTGCCCTTAGAGACCCCAAATAGAATTCCACCCTGTGGGAATGCAATATTCGGCCACACTAACAATTGGCCATAACCTACTGTACCTGCAAGGACTAGCACCCCAGCCAATGACTGGCCTGAACCTCAGTCCAGTCCCGCCAACCGACCAAACTTACAAAGGGCCTCCTTGAAATCAAGGATAAACAGCTGCAGACCAAAGTCATTTAGATGCACCCCATCCTGTAATTAAAATTCACCCTGCCCAACCTCCTCCAAGTCTGGATGATAAACGACTGTACCCCCAATCCTGCGGACGAAAGACCCCATCAGCTTATTAACTTTTTTTCTGCTTTTATCTAACCTCACAGGGTCCCAAGCTGCCCTCCAAACCATCCGCGGTAAAATATCCGACCACACAATCCTCAATGTAGGGTATAACTCCACCAGCCTCCCAAGATCTCTCTTAATGTGCCTCACCAAATTCCTCTGTGGCACAAAACCCAGATCATTGCCCCCGGCGTGGACCAACAACACAGTCGGAGGTTGAAACCGCCTGGAATAGTCCACAACCAAAGGCAACAACCTGTCCCAACGAAGTCCCCAGACACCAAACCATTTCACTTCACAACAAGACTGAGGCAAACCCAACTACAAGTCAGCCACCTTCACCACAGCCACTCTTTGTGCCCAATAAATTAAAGAGTGGCCAACCAACCATACCCATTCCAAACCTAGAACACAGAAATAGGAATAAATGAAAAAAACAAAAACATCAGACCACCAACTCATGACGGACATACAGGCGGAACCTCCCAGATAACCTACCAATGCCCTTAACCACTGTCTCAGACAAACCTCTAACTGAAGCCTCAGTCGCGGCCCCGATTTTGAAAGAATGGGAACCAAAATCACCCGCAGAGAAACCCAATCTTATTAATGATTTTTTAAGGACAGCCATAAACTGGAACTGTGACAAAGGAGAACCGTCCTGATGTACCAGCAACGATCCCCCAACCAAGGGGCGAACCCCCAAATAAATCTTCAAACAATTCCAAGGACAGACCTCCAAACCAGTCAGAAAAAGGGAAACCATCTGGCCCTTCCCCCCTGGTCCGTTTTACTCCGCCTCAAAAAGATTTCAACCTTGGAATCAAACAGGGACACATCCAAAAAACCCAGACCTCCCATGGAAGACAAATTTTTACTAACCAACTCTGAAATTCTAAAAGCCCCAAAGAAGGCAAAAACAAAAGCCAATCGAAACAAACAAACTTCAAAATCCGACAAACACACCACCGATAGAACATCATAAATATGTTGCAACAACGAGAATGTAATTGGGTGCCTACCATCAGTAAGGCAACACCTGGAACCCTTCTTCAAACCCTTCAAAACTTGATGGACACAAAAACTTTTGGTAAAGTCACACAAACCCAAAAGCTTAAAACAGAAAGCCAATGCAGCCAAACGCCTATCCATCATGGAAGAAGACACATTTGAGGACCCCCACTCCCACATCCATTCCACCAAGGGACCAGTAAGATCATTGCTACCCTCCAGGATACCCCGTGAAGCCAACATGGCTTCCCATTTTCACCACACCCTGGAATAAGACGCCCAAGTACCTGGCGCTAGTGAAGCTTTCACCAGTCCAGCCAGTCCTCCACTCTAAGCCACCACAGGAAACTTGGGAACAGACAACCCTGCACGTCTGCCTGCGGAGCCAACTCCGAAAATGCCACCACTGAAAACGAGATAGGGAGTCTGCTTTAGAATTACTTACACCTGAAATGTGTTTGGCCTTAATGCAGACATTCATCCTTAAGCATTTCAGAACCAATAATCTCAAAAATCTCAATACAGGAAGAGACGACTCTTCAAAGCAAAAACAACCCCATATTGTCTGAATAAAAAACCACAGACCGGTTGGCCAACTCAGATTCCCATACAAACAAAGAAACCACGTTCGGAAACAATTCTAGAAATACCAAGTTCTTAACCAAATCCAAAGACGACCAATCATCTGGCCACGCCACAGCGCACCAATGGCCCACAAAATAAGCCCAGAAACCACAACTATCAGCAGAATCAGTTACGAGACCAAGTTCCTCATTAGACACCCTCTCCCTCTGAATCAAAGAAGAGCCATTAAACCCCAATTAAAATTGCCACCACATCCTCAAATCGTCCTTAAGCTACCTAGGAAGCCGAACAAAATGATGCAGCTTTACAACTCCAACAGTAACCAGAGACAATCTCTTGCAGAAAACCCTCCCAATCGGGATAATTCTGTAGGCAAAATTCATCTTGCCCAACAGGGATTGAAGCTCCCGTAGCGTGACCTTTTTTGCCAACAACGACCGTTCTATGTCTGCCAAAAGGTCAGAAACCTTATCACTGGGGAGCCAACATTCCATTTTAATGGAATCAATGGTGATGCCCAAAAAACTGAGGGACGTGACAGGACCTTCAGATTTTTCAAGAGCAATGGGCACTTAAAAATCGGCAGCAACCTGGTAACACACATCTCTTAACCGTTTACAGTCTCCCGAACCAGCCGGACCCACAAACAAAAAGTCGTCAAGGTAGTGCACCAGTGACGAAGCACCCAACCTTTTCCTGACAACCCATTTAAGGAATGTGCTGAAACACTCAAAGAGCTAAAAGGAAATGGAGCACCCCATAGGCAGACACAGGTCAACGTAGTTGTCAGGCACAACTAAGAAAGAAAAAATGTGTGCAGCTTAGTTATTTGGACCACAACTGCTGGAAATGAAAAAACAATAGAAATTGTATGGTTGTTTGCAACAGAGTGAAAAGGTAAAACAAAATTTAGGAATTAGGCAGCTATGTAAAACCTTATTCCTTATTGCAAAGTTTTAATATACAGGCAGTAATTGAGCATATTCCCTATGGCTGCCACATGTGTCTGGGTAGTCACTGTGAGAAAGTAAATGCAGCAGGGGTATGCTCAGATAAACCTGAGATTTTAACATTAATAAAGGTAAAAATAAATAAGCAAGGAAAAAATGGTACTATGATCATAGAAAAAAATAAGCAATTGCTATTGTGAACAGAGTTATGGTAAAACAGCAGGATATGAGGGAATGAACTAAAAGTCACAGAAAATAACAGCAGCAACTGAGATACTAATCTTAGAGTATAGCAGCAAGTAAAAATTCAGAGACTGGCTTACCCCTAACAGGACTGTTATAATGATAGTTGCAAACACCGGGTTGTAATGGCGACTTGCCAGAGGGAGCAGGGAAGCTCAGTAGCAGCTGGCTGATGACGTCACAGCATGAGGAAGCGGAGCTCTGTGAAAAGTGAATCCCAAGGCCGGTGAGCTGCAGGGGAAACTGAGTTAGAGGTAAAGGTAGGAATGAGGCTTTTGAAATAGCTGAATCTTCTGAGGGAGAAGCAGGCAGGAAGGAGAGGATGACAACAGAAATCCTGTTAGGAGGAGTAGAGGAATCCAACAAACAGAAGTAGTATGATAAATCTTACAGAGAGCAGGCTCAGGTTAAGGTTTAAGACAAACTTCAATACTAAGCAATGTGAAAATGCTGGGAGGGGCCTTAAATAGGCTGATGTTAATGGGAGCAGGATGCTTTAAAGGGACAGTGCAGAGAATAAGTATGCCATTATCCTGACAGAATCCCCCCTCCAAGGAGCCACTCCAGAGGCTCAAGGCCCAGGACGATCCGGATGTCTCTGGTGGAAATGAGATATTAAACGAGGAGCGGATATGTTGGTAGCTGGTTCCCAGGAATCATCATCTGTAGAGAAACCCTTCCAACGAACAAGATATTCAATACGTCCCCTGCGGAAACGGGAATCCAGGATTGAGTGAACTTCATACTCCATTTCAGGGTCGAGAGAAATAGGTGGAAGAGACGTTTGTAAAGAGAAATCCCTGAGATCCTTATAGGGTTTGAGAAGGGATACATGGAATGTGGGATGAACCCTTAAATTATCGGGTAATTTAAGCCGGACAGCATTGGCATTAATGACGAGTTCAACAGGGTATGGACCAATGAACAACGGAGAAAGTTTTTTCGAAGGGGTTTTCAAACTTAGGTGTTTGGTGGATAGCCAGACGAGATCACCTTTTGTGTAGACAGGAGGCGGAGTTCTGCGGCGATCATAATACTGTTTCTGGAGTTGTTTTGCTGCTATGATGTTGGACTCGATGGTTTTAAAGTTGGAAGAGATGGAATCAGACAAATCTGATATACTAGATACTGGAACGGTAGAAGATGGTAGGATGTGAAACTTGGGGTGAAAACCGTAGTTTGCGAAGAAGGGAGTTTGACCAGTAGTGGAATGAATAGTGTTGTTGTAACAAAATTCAGCGTAATGCAGGAAGTCACTCCAAAGATGTTGTTGAGAGGAACAGAAGAGTCTTAAAAATTGTTCCAACCACTGGTTACAACGTTCAGTTTGACCATTACATTGCGGGTGGTAAGCAGTAGTTAACTTTCTCTCAACAGATAAAGTTTTACAGAAATGGTACCATAGTCTGCTAGAAAATTGACTGCCACGATCACTGAGGATTGAAGTGGGAAGTCCATGATATTTAACAATATGTTTGAGAAGCAAATGTACTGTCTCCAAAGCGGTAGGAAGTTTGGAGAAGGGGATGAAATGGCACATCTTCGTGAAGAGATCTACAACGACAAGGATGGTGGTATTCTTTGAAGAGACTGGCAAATCTACAATAAAGTCTAAAGCAATCTCAGACCATGGATTCTTTGGAGTAGGCAAAGGCAAAAGCAACCCATAGGGAGAGTGTTTATCCCTTTTTGAAATGGTACAATTAAGACAAGAGTTTACATAGTCCTTAACTTGAGTTGCCATATGAGGCCACCAGTAATCTCTTTTTACTAGATCGAGAGTTTTATGGATACCTGGATGACCAGCTAGAGGTGAATCATGTACAGATTGAAGGAGAATGAGTCTGAGGGAAGGTGGAACATATATCTTTGAATCATGAGAATAAAGTCCTTGAGTATTAAGTTGAAGAAGGTGTGATGGCTTTGTAGAGTCGGCCAACTGTTCCTTTTTAAGGTTAGATGAGACTTCGAGAGTAAAAGAAATGAAGTTTTCTTTTGGTATGATGGATTGGTCAGTCGTTTGATGTGGAAGACTTGTGGGTAACCGGGATAGTGCGTCAGCTTTTTGGTTCTTTCCAGCAGGATGGTATGTGATGAGGAAATTAAAACGAGAGAAAAAGAGATTCCAGCAAACCTGTCTTGCTGACAAGGTTCTAGTGGCCTTCAAGTACTGCAGGTTCCTATGATCTGTATAGATGAGTGTAGGAATGGAAGTACCTTCAAGGAGGTGTCGCCAGTGTTCCAGGGAGAGTTTTATGGCTAAGAGTTCTTTGTCACCAATAGGATAGTTTTGTTCCGCACTATTCAAAGTCTTGGAGTAAAAAGCCACAGGATGTAACGGTTTTGACAAGTTTTCTCTTTGGGAGAGAACAGCGCCAATAGCAGAATTTGAGGCGTCCACCTCAAGAACAAATTGTAGATTAGGGTCAGGAAAACGGAGTATTGGTGCTGAAGTGAACTTTTGTTTGAACAAATCAAAAGCGGATTGTGCTTCTTTAGTCCACCTAAAATGTGAATTATTTTTTGTTAGAACAGTTAAAGGAAGAGCAAGTTTGGAGAAATTTTTAATAAATTTGCGGTAGAAATTCGCAAAACCCATGAAGGACTGAACTTGACGTTTAGTTGTTGGTATGGGCCAATTTAAAACTGCATCAACCTTTTTTTGTTCCATATGGATACCTGAAGGAGAAATTTCATATCCCAGAAAGGATATGGTCTGTGAATTGAACAGGCATTTCTCAGCCTTAGCATACAAGTGGTTACCTCTGAGCCTTGATAAAACTTGTCTAACATGGGAAATGTGTTCCTGATAGGTCTTGGAATAAATTAAAATATCATCCAGATAGATGACAATAAAGACATCTAATATGTCCCTAAAAATGTCATTAATTAAGTGCTGGAAAGTTGCGGGCGCGTTGCAGAGCCCAAAAGGCATCACGACGTATTCGAACAATCCGTATCTTGTTCGAAACGCCGTGAGCCACTCATCTCCAGATCTAATTCGGATGAGATTATAGGCTCCTCTTAAGTCCAATTTTGTGAAAAATTTTGCTCCCTCCAACCTTTCAATTAACTCCGGGATGAGGGGTAAAGGATATCTGTTTTTTACTGTAATTTTATTGAGTTGTCTGTAGTCTACGATTGGCCTCAATGAGCCATCCTTATTTTTAACAAAAAAAATCCCAGCACTAGCTGGAGAGGTGGAGGGACGGATGAAACCTTTCCTTAGATTTTCATCTAAGTAAGATTTAAGGTGTGTTAACTCAGGGTTTGAGAGTGGGTAAATATGACCCGTGGGGATCTCAGAGCCAGGTATGATCTCAATAGGACAATCATACTTCCTGTGAGGAGGAAGATTGTCGCACTGGGTTTTGCTGAATACATCTGCATAATCCTTATAAACCTCAGGAATTTGAATTGTCTCATTGGATTCAGTGGTTTGCAAAATAGTAGCTGGGAAACAAGTATTAAAGCAGAATGTAGAATTAAATGTGACTGTTGAGGTAGACCAATTTACTTCAGGATTATGAATTCGGAGCCAGTTTATACCGAGAACTATGGGTGAAATAGGGGATGATATTACATCAAATGACATATACTCCCTATGGTGGTCTGGGGTAACAACAAGTAAGGGTATTGTTTGATATTTAACTGGACCTGATGTGATTGGATTACCATCTATTCCACGTAATAACACAGGAGACCTTTTTTGCACAAGTGGAATTTTATTGAATTTAGTGAATACAGTATCTATGTAGGAGGCTGTAGCTCCTGAGTCAATAATCGCGGGAGCGTTGATTCGATGTGACTCCCACTGTAAAAGAAGAGATAAATTTAGGTAAGGGAGAGCATGATCCTGAGTGGTACAACAAAAAGGTTCTTTATACATCTTACCCTTGTTTTGTTTCAGGAGGGAAGGACAGTCCCTGACAGTGTGTTTGTCTGAAGCACAGTATAAGCAGAGGTTATTAGCCCTTCGTCGGATCTTCTCCTCAGGGGTTAATGGTCCCTTTATGAAACCTATATCCATAGGTTCAGCAGTTGATTTGCTGGGGCTGGGTGTATTTTGTTTCTTTGCAGGATATTCATGAAATGATCTCTCCTGCTGTCTCTCTCTCAGTCTTCTGTCTATAGTTATGCTAAGTGACATTAAAGCCTCAAGAGTATGTGGTAGTTCAGATCTAGACAACTCATCCTTAATTCCTTCTGAAAGGCCTAATCTAAACTGATTTCTCAGTGAAAGGTCATTCCATTGAGTGTCTTTCGCCCATTTTTTAAATTCGGCAATGTAATCCTCAACTACTCTTTTCTTTTGTTTCAAGCCTCGCATTGCAGTTTCAGCAGTAAGCTGTTTATATGGATCCTCATATAGCTGACCCATAGCAGAAAAAACCTTTCCAACGAATTAAGTATATCATCGTTATTCTCAAAGTAAGTGTTGGCCCATGTGCGGGGCTCACCTCTCAAATAGGATATAACTGTGAGTACCCTTGCTCTATCAGTGGGATAGGTATGAGGTTTAAGGGAGAACATAAGCAAACAAGCATTCTTGAAATCTCTATACTCAGATCTCTCACCACTAAATTTTTCTGGTGTACTAACCTGTGGTTCTAATATAGGTACCCTCTTATCAACCACATCCCTGATATAAGCTTTTAAAGTATCATTTTCTGTTTTCAAAGTATTAACAGCTTCAGTTAATAAATCAACCCTCTGTGTGATATTTTGCACATGTGCGTTCATTCCAGCTGGGTCCATAGTTTAGGCTTAGTATTATGTCAGGCACAACTAAGAAAGAAAAAATGTGTGCAGCTTAGTTATTTGGACCACAACTGCTGGAAATGAAAAAACAATAGAAATTGTATGGTTGTTTGCAACAGAGTGAAAAGGTAAAACAAAATTTAGGAATTAGGCAGCTATGTAAAACCTTATTCCTTATTGCAAAGTTTTAATATACAGGCAGTAATTGAGCATATTCCCTATGGCTGCCACATGTGTCTGGGTAGTCACTGTGAGAAAGTAAATGCAGCAGGGGTATGCTCAGATAAACCTGAGATTTTAACATTAATAAAGGTAAAAATAAATAAGCAAGGAAAAAATGGTACTATGATCATAGAAAAAAATAAGCAATTGCTATTGTGAACAGAGTTATGGTAAAACAGCAGGATATGAGGGAATGAACTATAAGTCACAGAAAATAACAGCAGCAACTGAGATAATAATCTTAGGCCTAGATTTAGAGTTCGGCGGTAGCCGTCAAAACCAGCGTTAGAGGCTCCTAACGCTGGTTTTGGGCGCCCGCTGGTATTTGGAGTCAGTGATTAAAGGGTCTAACGCTCACTTTTCAGCCGCGACTTTTCCATACCGCAGATCCCCCTACGCCATTTGCGTAGCCTATCTTTTCAATGGGATCTTTCTAACGCTGGTATTTAGAGTCGTTTCTGCAGTGAGCGTTAGAGCTCTAACGACAAGATTCCAGCCGCCTGAAAATAGCAGGAGTTAAGAGCTTTCTGGCTAACGCCGGTTTATAAAGCTCTTAACTACTGTACCCTAAAGTACACTAACACCCATAAACTACCTATGTACCCCTAAACCGAGGTCCCCCCACATCGCCGCCACTCGATTAAAATTTTTAACCCCTAATCTGCCGACCGCCACCTACGTTATACTTATGTACCCCTAATCTGCTGCCCCTAACACCGCCGACCCCTGTATTATATCTATTAACCCCTAACTTGCCCCCCACAACGTCGCCGCAAGCTACTTAAAATAATTAACCCCTAATCTTCCGACCGCAAATCGCCGCCACCTACGTTATCCCTATGTACCCCTAATCTGCTACCCCTAACATCGCCGACCCCTATGTTATATTTATTAACCCATAATCTGCCCCCCACAACGTCGCCGACACCTACCTACACTTATTAACCCCTAATCTGCCGAGCGGACCTGAGCGCTACTATAATAAAGTTATTAACCCCTAATCCGCCTCACTAACCCTATCATAAATAGTATTAACCCCTAATCTGCCCTCCCTAACATCGCCGACACCTACCTTCAATTATTAACCCCTAATCTGCCGACCGGAGCTCACCGCTATTCTAATAAATGTATTAACCCCTAAAGCTAAGTCTAACCCTAACACTAACACCCCCCTAAGTTAAATATAATTTTTATCTAACGAAATAAATTAACTCTTATTAAATAAATAATTCCTATTTAAAGCTAAATACTTACCTGTAAAATACATCCTAATATAGCTACAATATAAATTATAATTATATTATAGCTATTTTAGGATTAATATTTATTTTACAGGCAACTTTGTAATTATTTTAACCAGGTACAATAGCTATTAAATAGTTAAGAACTATTTAATAGTTACCTAGTTAAAATAATTACAAATTTACCTGTAAAATAAATCCTAACCTAAGATATAATTAAACCTAACACTACCCTATCAATAAAATAATTAAATAAACTACCTACAATTACCTACAATTAACCTAACACTACACTATCAATAAATTAATTAAACACAATTGCTACAAATAAATAACATTAAATAAACTATCTAAAGTACAAAAAATAAAAAAGAACTAAGTTACAGAAAATAATAAAATATTTACAAACATAAGAAAAATATTACAACAATTTTAAACTAATTACACCTACTCTAAGCCCCCTAATAAAATAACAAAGCCCCCCAAAATAAAAAATTCCCTACCCTATTCTAAAATACAAATATTACAAGCTCTTTTACCTTACCAGCCCTGAACAGGGCCCTTTGCGGGGCATGCCCCAAGAATTTCAGCTCTTTTGCCTGTAAAAAAAACCATACTATACCCCCCCCCCAACATTACAACCCACCACCCACATACCCCTAATCTAACCCAAACCCCCCTTAAATAAACCTAACACTACCCCCCTGATGATCTTCCTACCTTGTCTTCACCATGCCAGGTTCACCGATCCGTCCTGGCTCCAAGATCTTCATCCAACCCAAGCGGGGGCTAGACATCCACTGAAGAAGTCCAGAAGAGGGTCCAAAGTCTTCCTCCTATCCGGCAAGAAGAGGACATCCGGACCGGCAAACATCTTCTCCAAGCGGCATCTTCTATCTTCTTCCATCCGATGACGACCGGCTCCATCTTGAAGACCTCCAGCGCGGATCCATCCTCTTCTTCCGACGACTAGACGACGAATGACGGTTCCTTTAAGGGACGTCATCCAAGATGGCGTCCCTCGAATTCCGATTGGCTGATAGGATTCTATCAGCCAATCGGAATTAAGGTAGGAATTTTCTGATTGGCTGATGGAATCAGCCAATCAGAATATAGTTCAATCCGATTGGCTGATCCAATCAGCCAATCAGATTGAGCTCGCATTCTATTGGCTGTTCCGATCAGCCAATAGAATGCGAGCTCAATCTGATTGGCTGATTGGATCAGCCAATCGGATTGAACTATATTCTGATTGGCTGATTCCATCAGCCAATCAGAAAATTCCTACCTTAATTCCGATTGGCTGATAGAATCCTATCAGCCAATCGGAATTCGAGGGACGCCATCTTGGATGACGTCCCTTAAAGGAACCGTCATTCGTCGTCTAGTCGTCGGAAGAAGAGGATGGATCCGCGCTGGAGGTCTTCAAGATGGAGCCGGTCGTCATCGGATGGAAGAAGATAGAAGATGCCGCTTGGAGAAGATGTTTGCCGGTCCGGATGTCCTCTTCTTGCCGGATAGGAGGAAGACTTTGGACCCTCTTCTGGACTTCTTCAGTGGATGTCTAGCCCCCGCTTGGGTTGGATGAAGATCTTGGAGCCAGGACGGATCGGTGAACCTGGCATGGTGAAGACAAGGTAGGAAGATCATCAGGGGGGTAGTGTTAGGTTTATTTAAGGGGGGTTTGGGTTAGATTAGGGGTATGTGGGTGGTGGGTTGTAATGTTGGGGGGGGGGTATAGTATGTTTTTTTTTACAGGCAAAAGAGCTGAAATTCTTGGGGCATGCCCCGCAAAGGGCCCTGTTCAGGGCTGGTAAGGTAAAAGAGCTTGTAATATTTGTATTTTAGAATAGGGTAGGGAATTTTTTATTTTGGGGGGCTTTGTTATTTTATTAGGGGGCTTAGAGTAGGTGTAATTAGTTTAAAATTGTTGTAATATTTTTCTTATGTTTGTAAATATTTTATTATTTTCTGTAACTTAGTTCTTTTTTATTTTTTGTACTTTAGATAGTTTATTTAATGTTATTTATTTGTAGCAATTGTGTTTAATTAATTTATTGATAGTGTAGTGTTAGGTTAATTGTAGGTAATTGTAGGTAGTTTATTTAATTATTTTATTGATAGGGTAGTGTTAGGTTTAATTATATCTTAGGTTAGGATTTATTTTACAGGTAAATTTGTAATTATTTTAACTAGGTAACTATTAAATAGTTCTTAACTATTTAATAGCTATTGTACCTGGTTAAAATAATTACAAAGTTGCCTGTAAAATAAATATTAATCCTAAAATAGCTATAATATAATTATAATTTATATTGTAGCTATATTAGGATGTATTTTACAGGTAAGTATTTAGCTTTAAATAGGAATTATTTATTTAATAAGAGTTAATTTATTTCGTTAGATAAAAATTATATTTAACTTAGGGGGGTGTTAGTGTTAGGGTTAGACTTAGCTTTAGGGGTTAATACATTTATTAGAATAGCGGTGAGCTCCGGTCGGCAGATTAGGGGTTAATAATTGAAGGTAGGTGTCGGCGATGTTAGGGAGGGCAGATTAGGGGTTAATACTATTTATGATAGGGTTAGTGAGGCGGATTAGGGGTTAATAACTTTATTATAGTAGCGCTCAGGTCCGCTCGGCAGATTAGGGGTTAATAAGTGTAGGTAGGTGTCGGCGACGTTGTGGGGGGCAGATTAGGGGTTAATAAATATAACATAGGGGTCGGCGATGTTAGGGCAGCAGATTAGGGGTACATAGGGATAACGTAGGTGGCGGCGGTTTACGGAGCGGCAGATTAGGGGTTAAAAGTGTAATGCAGGGGTCAGCGATAGCGGGGGCGGCAGATTAGGGGTTAATAAGTGTAAGGTTAGGGGTGTTTAGACTCGGGGTACATGTTAGGGTGTTAGGTGCAGACTTAGGAGGTGTTTCCCCATAGGAAACAATGGGGCTGCGTTAGGAGCTGAACGCTGCTTTTTTGCAGGTGTTAGGTTTTTTTTCAGCTCAAACAGCCCCATTGTTTCCTATGGGAGAATCGTGCACGAGCACGTTTTTGATGCCGGCCGCGTCCGTAAGCAACTCTGGTATCGAGAGTTGCATTTGCGGTAAAAATGCTCTACGCTCCTTTTTTGGAGCCTAACGCAGCATTTGTTTGAACTCTCGATACCAGAGTTAAATTTATGGTGCGGCCAGAAAAAAACCCGCGGAGCGTTAACAGCCCTTTTACCGCCGAACTCTAAATCTAGGCCTTAGAGTATAGCAGCAAGTAAAAATTCAGAGACTGGCTTACCCCTAACAGGACTGTTATAATGATAGTTGCAAACACCGGGTTGTAATGGCGACTTGCCAGAGGGAGCAGGGAAGCTCAGTAGCAGCTGGCTGATGACGTCACAGCATGAGGAAGCGGAGCTCTGTGAAAAGTGAATCCCAAGGCCGGTGAGCTGCAGGGGAAACTGAGTTAGAGGTAAAGGTAGGAATGAGGCTTTTGAAATAGCTGAATCTTCTGAGGGAGAAGCAGGCAGGAAGGAGAGGATGACAACAGAAATCCAGTTAGGAGGAGTAGAGGAATCCAACAAACAGAAGTAGTATGATAAATCTTACAGAGAGCAGGCTCAGGTTAAGGTTTAAGACAAACTTCAATACTAAGCAATGTGAAAATGCTGGGAGGGGCCTTAAATAGGCTGATGTTAATGGGAGCAGGATGCTTTAAAGGGACAGTGTAGAGAATAAGTATGCCATTATCCTGACAGTAGTACAGACCCTCGACAAAACAACCAAACAAATGATGCGACTTTGGATGAACCGGCAACAAACAAAAATCCGCTTCAATATCAATTTTTGCCAACCAAGCAGAAGGACCAGCCTCCCTCACCAGGCTAACCACTTGATCAAAAGAAGCATACTTGACCAAAGACAAATCCTCAGGAATACCATCATTCACTGATTCCCCTTTGGGAAAAGACAAATGGTGGATCAACCGGAATTTTCCCGGTTCCTGTTTCGGAACAACCCCGAGAGGAGAAATCCGCAAATCAGCAATGGGAGGACCATCAAATGGACCCACCATGCGACCAATTGAGACCTTCTTCTGGAGCTTGTCCAGCACCACCTCCGTCCACAAACGAGCTGATTTCAAATTACCGTGAAAAATACCACTGCCCCCTTTGGAAGGAATGACAAAACCAAACTGGAAGTCGTGCAATAATAAAGCTGCCTTCTCCTGACAGCCCCGCCGCCTATCGTACAGGGCGAACCAAGGCTCCATCCCGCCTGACCTCACTGGAGTTACCCCCTTTGTCAGACGCGTCGTCAGCCACGCTAGCCTTACCCTTAAGCGGAAACACTTAGCGTAGGGGTGGGAACCCCCACACCCTGAGCATTCATGCTTAAACTTGCACGCGGTTCCCCATTTGCAAAATTTGTCATTATAGGAGAAACAAAACCCATTCCTAACCGTCGCCGGCGACCCACTGTTAGATTGGCCACAAGCTGTGAACCGAAAGGACTGCAAGGCCCTTAGAGGCATCATAATTTTGAGTCACAACTTCATGTCCCGGTCATCCCACTTCATATCCGGCTTTACTGACAAATGCTGCCTGAACTGTTCATTGTAAGACCACCAGGCCATACCCCCATATGTCCTCTGGGCAGCTGCAACCTCATCCAGGTAACAAAACAATGCCCCACCCTGACCTGGGAACCTACCAGCAAATACAGTCGCATATATCACAAATGCCTGGAACCAATTGGTAAAAGTTTTAGGCAACTTTTTGTACCACTTTTTACGCTCCTCTTCCTCCTTCTTAGCAACATCCTTTTTTGAGTCCTCAGGTATCTCAAAAGACTGCTCAAGCGGGAGAAGGGAGAACAACTCAATAAATTCCCTCTTATATATTTTTTCCCTCACCTCCGACGTCAGGTGCATACCCAAGGGACCTATGGAGCAGAGGCATGACCGAGACATAGCCGTGTCAGCCACCCTCAACTCAGTCCCCCCGACCGGCTTAACAGGAACACTCACTGGTGCCTCAGTGACCACAGACCCCTGGGGCACTGGGGGGACACTAATGACAATAGGGGCTGAGGGAAGGGAACCACTCGCCTCGACCCTACCAAGCACAGGCACACCCGAAACCTCAGACTCCGGGACCCAGGCCCTTTCCACAGAAGCTATGGGGGGCTTCCAACTGCAATAACTATTCCCTCAAACCAGCTACAACCCTACTTGCCACCGAATCATGTGCACTTCCACGATCACACCCCACTACAACTTCCCTCCCCCACGCATTCAGCAACCCCGCCTCACCTGACAAAGCCTCCTCCGATTGCTGTGCTCTTGATAAGTTGACTGACGCTGACTGGAGCCCGCCCATGCGTTGCTCCGTTGTCCGTTGTTCACTTTCGGGCATTATGGCAGCCGCCCACCCAGGCTGATCCAGCTGCCATGGTTGATCCTGAAAAACAACAGCATGTGAACACATATCCAGGGGAAGAAAACCTCTACCTTCCTGTCCCCCTCTGTGCAGGCTAGAGACCCTAGTCGTAAAAACACCCCTTCCTCTCTTAGGAGCCCCACCTCCAGCACCACCAGACGAAGCAACGTCAGTCACTGGCCATCTCCACGACCTGCCCCTTGTTGCACCAGCATAGTCCCCAGGCCTACCCGGCCATTTTACCACACCCCTACTCGCCCTAGTGGCAGCCGTATCTATCCTGGCCCCACTATGAACCCTGGCCAACTCCACCACCTCGGCCGTACACCCTTGCCTCACCTGGCTTCCGCCAACAGGCCGAACCTCCTGCTGCATGCTGTCATCAGGCTCCAAATGAATAGATTCTGTCCAGGAGCTGTGCAGGCCAGAGAAATCCCCCTCAAGGCCGTCAATTTCATCCGCCATCGAGGATGGACCAGGCTCAGCAACTGGCCTTTACTCTGCAGAACTAGTACCTGGAAAAGAAAAACTGACGTGTGAGACACCCAAAACTACCTCCTCTACCACCATTGAAGACACAGATCCCCCAGGAGGCGGCCGGGGGCCACCAGGCATAACCCCAGACCTACTATTAATACCCTGAAAATGAACCACAGAATGGCCCTGGGCACCAGCAGAAGGGGGGGACATATTCCTCCTCAGATTAATTTAAATAAAGGTCAACAACCCCAGCATCTAACTCAAACTCCTCCTCCTCAAAAGACCCATAATCCTCATCCACAAGCCTCCTAACAGAGGGCCTACTATAATCCCCAAACTGCCTTCCCACCAGGGCCCTAGGACTACTACTACCAAACGCAGGGGGTTCAGCTAAAACTACACTATCACTAACACCAAAAACCTGGCCAGGGGCCAATACACCCTCCCCCTCACTCCCGATGACCGTGACTACCCTGCTTCCCAGAAGGCCCTTCCCCCACAATATCAGGCCCATGAGGGCCATGCGCCACCTTAGGACCGCCCCCTTTACCCTTGGTGGACAACCTGGAACAGGCACTCAGCTCCGGATCACTGCTGACCGACACCTCCACAAGGGCTCCCATAGAAGGATCCACTTGTTCTGCAGTCGCCTCAGAGGACCCAGGATGAACCACCTTCTTACCGGAACCAGAGCTGCTCTTCCTGCTGCCTCCATGATGCCTACCGCCATCAGGGCTAAGCGGGACCAGAGGCCTGGAACGCCTGGACGACTTCTGCCTGGTAACCATTTGCTCCTGAACCGAATCCTGATGAACTCCAAGCAAGGAACGGACCTGCGACTCCAGTCAGGTAGGTCCCCCAGACTCAGCCGCCTCACGAAGCTGCAGCATCAAGTCCTCCATGGAAGCCATGGCTGGGAGGGAAAGACACGCAGCTACAGATGTTTACAAACCTTTTGTTAATAACAGACTGCTGTCTTTCCCGCCCAGACCAGCTTTAGATACCGGCCTCCCAGCTCCGCCCCTAACCTTCTCCTAACCACTTTGTGGTCAAAGCTCCTTGCAGCAAGAATTCGCCGCCTCCAGGAGCAACTGACACTCTCTTGCAAGCACACAGCTAGATTAAAAGCAAAATGGAAGAGTTACTTACAGCAAAGGCCCAGAACCATATCTTTTCCTCCCAGGGTCCCTAACCTTCAGCCACACAATGAATGCCTTACAACCAAACACACTGAGATACAAACAAGGGTGACACAGGCCCTTTGTAATTTCCCTAGACACATACAATACATGTAAATGGACTGTACAATCGAACTGGACTGGGTATACATACCATGACCCTGCAAAACTCACAGCCATGGGTGCTCACCAGCACTCACATACAGCTGCACAGCTTTCAGGAACTCAGGCGGTTAACCCCAGACAAGCCTCGGTGCAAAGCCAATAGGGAAAATGACAAATTACAATGATTGGTTGAAGGCATGCATTGTGTGGCTGTAATGTAAACTTTTGACATGTTCTTTCCTTTGTAGGAACAAGATTAGTACGGGAAACTAATATCCAATAGAAGTGAGTAGCCGCAGATTTTTCCTTTTACAATAGTATTTATTTTTTTTGTTCCCAGTGGTCCAATTTACTTATTAGAGTGTATATAAATTATTTATAAATAACCCATTTAACTTTATTTTGTAACTTGAAATAGCTGATTTTGCTTTGAAACAAACACCTACACCTGGAATATGAATAGACCTGTATTTTCTGTAGAAAAGTTATGTAAACTGGAGACATCAGCATAAAGTAACCTACTAGTGTGGGTGAGAGAGAGAGATGTATCAACAATTGCTAGTTTTGCCCATTGAACTCACAGCCATAATCAGCATAACAATGCCTAACTATTAGGCTTTGTGTATAGAGAATTTAGCTTTTCCTGCAGGCTCAACCTAATTAAATGAGCATGTCCTTGAGAACAATAGGCTATGGTTTAAGGAGAAAAAATTGCTATTTTAAATTCAAAAATAAAATGAAGAACCATTTCCAATATATTTAATTGTTAACTTCCAACCCGTCCCGCATGGACTGTCACTGGTTGGGATGTATAGCCGGCTTCTAACCAGCAGCCCCTCTGTGTCCCAGTTTTAAGGGACTGACTAAGCCCCTCATGGACAATGCTCACTGACTTCTGGTCACACCCCCAGACCACAATCTGAAGCTCTTCCCCTCAAATGAAACTACATTCTCCGATGCATGGCCCTGGCGGAGCTTTGGGTACTAGTTTTTAACCTCCCACATCCCAGATATCATTCGGCAGATGAAGGAGGTTAATACTCTGCAGTAAGTAGAACAAGTGATTTGAAACACACTGGGTTTATTGAAAGGGCAAATGAATACTAATCTAGAGCATTAATTGTATTCGCTGTTAAGTAGTTTGTATCCTTTCCGTGTACTTATGCTACAAAGTTTTACAAAAAATCACTATTCATTTTGGTGTGATATCCCAGATACTGAAGTATAAATTTCTTTAGACCTATGTGATTTGCCAATCACTAGGGGGCGCTACTTCATGTTCATATTAAAGAATGATAGATTGATAAATCAAACAGACAGATTTATGTTATTCACTGTGACACAAAAATCTCAAAAAGAAAAATAGTCTTTAAAGGGATCCTTTGCAGAATATTGTCACAATATTGGATAATACCAGTGCAAACCAGTTAGTTTCTATCAGCAAAACTGAGTGCTGTTGCAGCAAGATGTGAGTAGGGATGGGCGAATGTTTCGCAACATTCGAAAAACGGCACGAATTTTAACACATTCGTTCGTTCGAATCGAATTTTGAATGTATACATAACATTCTAACATTCGATTTCTTATCAACATTCGGATTTATAATTCGAATTTCGGTAATAACATTCGTTCTAACATTCTAAATTCGAAAATTTACACATCCGCCCATCCCTAGATGTGAGTACCCTGTTTCTCCTGCTTGATGTTTAAAAAGAGTGATCTATTGATAAACACGAGGCACCTTCTTGATTTATTATAGATTAAATAACTTAAGGCAATATTACTTATGGAAAAGCAATAATACTTTACCAACCAGAAGTGAGGACGATTTTTTATATTGTGCGCACGATTTATTGTATAGTGCGTACAATTAAGCTATATTGTGCGCATGATTTAGCTAAATTGTGAGCACGATTTATAATAAATTATTATCATGCTATTCCATCTTAAGCATGAATCCTCCCACTTACAGCACCAGCTAATATTACTTTCAGTTTCAGTTCAGTCAGTTTTAGGATCAATACAGACAGATTGGTAAGTGTGGACCTCAGCTTCAGTCAATGTTAGCATTATGTTATGTGACAAACAGTACATTTAGTATTGCAATGCTCACAAAGTATATTTATCCTTTCACAATACAATGCAAATATATTCAAATTATTGGAGGTGAAATAGGTGTAAATTATATTATATTGAAAGTATATATTGAACAGAAATGAGTTAATTTTTCAGGTTAAAAACTGGTTTTTCAAAACAAAATAGTTGTGGTCCCTGTAAAAAAATATGAATTGTACAATTTCAAATACATATTTTTCTGTAATTTCTTTATAAAATATTGTCACATTCTTCTGTCTTCTTTTAAGCAGGCAATTCGTTTTTTATTAATACTATAGAAACATCTAATTTGATTCCACTATCTAAAGAAAAAAATGGCAGTGAGAACTGTACACATTTTCATAATGCTCTGTGCACAATAGAATCATGGAAGCCTGTGTTATTGTACACAGAATGCTGTACATTGCAAAGTTTATACAAAATATAGGGAATAGATCCCAAAGCAGTATAGCTGCAAAATGTGTTGTTTACATTGAGATATCTGTCTGAGTACAATGTAAAGTTTAAAGGGACAGTCTACGTCAAATGTTTTATTGTGTAAAAAGATAGTGCCTTTACTACCCATTACCCAGCTTTGCACAAATAACATTGTTATAATAATATAATTTATAAGAACTTAAATCAATAACATTTAATAAGTTTTTCACAGCAAGTCAAAAGCTAGTTAATGTGTATACTATAGATCAGGGTTCTTCAAACCACAGGTCGGGACCCAATACTGGGTCACAACACCATGTGTACTTGGTTGCAACTTGCTTGTGTGGTGTAGGAGTGTGTGTGGTGTATTGTATGAGATTGTGTGTGTGCTGTGCGTGTGTTGTGTATGAGAGTGTGTGGGGTGTGTTTTGTATGAGAGTGTGTGTGTGTTGTATGAGTGTATGTGTTTGGTGTGTTTGTTATATGAGAGTGTGTGTGGTATGTGTTTTGTATGAGTGTGTGTGTGTGGTATGCGTGTAATATGAAAGTGTGTGTGTTATATGAAAGTGTGTGTGTGTTATATGAGAGAGTGTGTGTATGTGTGTGTGTTGTAAGAGAGTGTATGGGGTGAGTGTGTGTTATATGAAAGTGTGTGTGTATGTGTGTGTTGTAAGAGAGTGTATGGGGTGAGTGTGTGTTATATGAAAGTGTGTGTGTTGTATGAGAATGTGTGTGGTATGTGTGTTACATGAAAATGTGTGTTGTATGAGAGTGTGTTTGTGTGTGTTGTATGATTGTGTGTGTGTTGTATGAGAGTGTGTGTTGTGTGTGTTGTATGATAGTGTGTGTGTGTTGTATGAGTGTGTGGTGTGTGTGTTATATGAGAGTGTGTGTTATTACGTTTTACAACGCTTTCAAATTTGACTACAATCAGGAAAAAGCATGCACATATTTTAGTCTCTTTGACAAAAATTGCAGCTATCATGTTGTTTATTTCTTAAGAAATTTTCAGACCAAGTCTAAAAATTGGGTCCCAATGGTATGTGGTATCATGGCACTGGGTCTTGGGGGGAAAAGTTTGAAGAACCCTGATATAGATAACACTGAACTGACTCTCGCTGAATCGTGAGTTATCACCGATTGGCTAAATTCAAGTATGCACACACCTCTGAGATAAGGGGGATTGGTGCAAAGCCTTAGATACAAGGTAATAACAGATTATTTAGCATTGTATTGTGAAAGGATAACTATGCTTTAATTGCAATACTAAATGTACTGTTTGTCACAATAACATAATGCTAACATTGGGCTTTTAGAAATCCATGTGACTGAAGCTGAGGTGCACAGTTACAGTGGCACTATGGGGGTAATTGGAAGATCATGCTATGGGGACATGACGGCATGATTTTTTTGTATGAGTGGAATCAGTGCTGCGGTTATGGTCTCCATTGATTTGGGAGTCCAACTCCATTGCAGGTTATGTTAATGTATCATTTATTATACCCTAGTTTATTGTCTGGCAGAGTGGACTGGTGAAATAACTAGTATTGACCTATTTTGGATACTAGCTTTTTAGTTAAGCACAATATAGTGCGCCAAATCTCTCATTCCCTATCTCCTTTCTCCTTATCCCTTTTTCTTCTATATTTCCTTTTATCTGTTGAATTTGATAATTGCACAGTTACGTACTAGTTTGTGCTGATCCTCACTGACACATAGGGCTCAATTTATCACTCAAGGGGCGAACAGGGGCGTACATATTCGCCCCTGTCCGCCCCAGCTCTCCTCTGGTGGGCAGCAATCTACTGCCAGAATTAAACATTGCACATGAGCGCTATTTTGCGCTCACCTGCGATCCTGCTACCTACTCACACACAGCCAATTACGCACAGGCTAAAACCCATAGCGAAGACTTATGTCTCCTCTGATTTACCCCAAAAGGGTGATAAAGTTAAGCTTGCCCACACATCGTGGTAGGTAGTGTAAAGTCTCTGTATGCTGTAGTTTCACATCTTAAAACCTACTAACAATGTATAATCAAAATTTAGCATATCGATAAACAGTAAACAAGAATAGAAAGGGGAGAGATGGAGAGACAACCCTGGATTTAAGGCGTACAGTTAGGCTTTGTTAACCTCTATATCTGTGACTGTATCCACTAAGCGCTGGGAATATGCAGATCTCATGGGTTGTTTTACTTTCCACTATATCCGTTAAATCGCACTACATGTTTTTTTTTTACTATTTTGGGGTGATAGAGTCCCAGTAAAATCTGAGATCTGCATAAAATGCAGACTTGTTTCTTTTGTAGTAGCCATATTCCTCACATGAGAGCATCTCGTCTGTCTTTTGTATCCATTGTTCTGGTGTTGGTGTTGAGGGTGACTTCCAGTGCAAGGCAATAAGGGTTTTCGCGCAATTAAGCATATCAATGTCCTTCTAATTATGCATTTAAGTGGCAGGGTCTCATTTAAGAGGACTAGCTTTGGGTTTAGGGAAAAGTCTACCTCAGCTAACTTTTTCAGGATGTGCTCTACACTGCCAAAAGGGGCCCAGTTTTTGGCATGTCCACCACATGTGTAACATGGTGCCCTGCCCATGAGCTTAGGTTTTTTAGGTAGGTTTTTATTTGGGGGGTTGGTTGTGTGGGTGGTGGGTTTTACTGTTGGAAGTTGTTTGTATTTTTCTTTTACAGGTAAAAGAGCTGATTTCTTTGGGGCAACACCCCACAAAAGGCCCTTTTAAGGGCTATTGGCAGTTTAGTGTAGGCTATGGTTTTTTTTTTATTTGGGGGGCTTTTTTATTTTGATAGGGCTATTAGATTAGGAGTAATTCATTTTTATTTTTGATAATTTCTTTTTTTATTTTGTGTAATTTAGATAAATTTTTTTTTTTTATTTAATTTATTTAATTTTAGTGTAATGTTAGGTGTTATTGTAACTCCGGTTAGGTTTTATTTTACAGGTAAATTTGTATTTATTTTAACTAGGTAGCTAGTAAATAGTTAATAACTATTTACTAACTAGTCTACCTAGTTAACATAAATACAAACTTAGCTGTGAAATAAAAATAAAACCTAAGATAGCTGCAATGTAACTATTAGTTATATTGTAGCTAGCTTAGGATTTATTTTACACGTATTTAGTCTTATTTAGTTATTACAAGTAGGTTTTATTTAGATTTATTTTAATTAGATTAAAGTTAGGGGTGTTAGGGTTAGGGTTAGACTTAGGGTTAGGTTTAGGGGTTAATATATTTATTTAGTGTTAGTGATGTGGGAGGCCAGAGGTTTAGGGGTTAATAACTTTAGTAAAGTGGCGGCGGCGGCGTTGGGGGCGGCAGATTAGGGGTTAATACATTTATGTAGGTGGCGGCGACATTGGGGGCAGCAGATTAGGGGTTAATAATATTTAACTGGTGTTTGCGATGCGGGAGTGCGGCGGTTTAGGGGTTAATATGTTTATTTTAGTGTATGCAATGCGAGAGGGCCTCGGTTTAGGGGTTAATAGGTAGTTTATGGGTGTTAGTGTACTTTGTAACACTTTAGTTATGAGTTTTATGGTACAGCTTTGTAGCGTAAAACTCATAACTACTGACTTTCAGGTGGCGGTACAGATCTTGTAGTTATAGGCTGTACCACTCACTTTTTGGCCAGACAGGCAAACTCGTAATACCGGCACTATGGAAGTCCCATTGAAAAAGGACTTTTTGAAAGGTGCGGTAGTTACATTGCGTTACGTCCAAAATGGTGTGCAGCACAGCTATACCTACAAAACCTGTAATACCAGCGGGAGTGAAAAAGAGCCATAACGCTGCTTTTTCACTCATAACGCACAACTCGTGATCTAGCTGTATCTGAATCCTGAAAGAAAAATTCTGGGTTTCAAATACCTTTAAACCAATTAAAAATGATTGATATTATTTTTTTTCCGAAACCTCTTTTAATTGCTATCTTCTTTTATCCTTTCTGTTTGCTTTACAAGTCGGATCTTAATCCATATTTTCCTACATAATTTGTCAGTGTGTATAGAAAAGACTTGTGTTAATACACTGTAGGCAAGCATGGATGAACAAATGCAAATAAGGATATTTAAATGCAAAGCGTGACTGGCAGAATTGCATGTGGTTACCAGCGCAGCTGAGATTATATGAATTTTAAGAAGATAATATTTGTAGCGAACAACATAATCTACTTGACACAAACATTTCTTCTGTACTCACTGGTGCTACAAATGATGTATAATTATAATACATATAAGGGAAGAACAATGAGTAAGCTTAGAGACATGTATGGCATAATAGTAAATATTTTCATATGTGCTAAGAAAATATGAAATGCCTTAATTTTCTATCATGCATTTGAAATATTAAAAACAAAAATAAAATAAAAAATAAAGTTTATAAAATGTGTATTTATTTTGCAACATGAACAGTTCACAACTCCACCTTCCCTCATGAAATATTTTCACTAAGTTTCCTTACGTGGCATTAAATGCCCCACCCCTATACATAAAGATCCGCAATGACAGAGAGTAGGATAAAAAGCAAAAAGGCCTACAATAAAATCCATCAGAAGAGTAATGCAAGAACACTGTATGCAAACTAGAGTTACTTTTGAGCTTTCTTCTTAATCAACTAGCAGAAAAAATAGCCCACGCATCAACAGTCATGATAGGTATTCATGATTACACAATCAAGAACGTTAAATTATTCTATAAATGGAGTAGGGAATTCCGTTGAAAGAAGCAAGGATGGATCAGTATCAAGAGAACCAGATTGTTGTCCAAAAGAGGCAAGGAACCTGTAAACAGTTGCAGGAAAGGTAATATTAAATTATCTTTTGTTTTCTTGTTTTGGTGTAATATAGGCGTTCCAGAATTTGAGGGTTTACTTGCAAAGGCGCAGGGGACCACATATACATATTAGGTGGATTACCAATGGGGGGCAGAGTTATTGAATGGTGGATCATGTAGAGAGGGAGGTGACAAAGGGGGGTTTGCAAATGTGAAAAATCAGGTAAAAGTGTGAAGATTTAGATGACCTATCACGCCATGGCAAAGTAACTCTAGACAAGAGAGTAAGAATGTGGATTTTGTTGATGGATAGTCTCATCAAAAGAGAAAAGCATGGATATCTGAACCAACAGGATAGGAATGAATTCCTGTTTGTCCTGCTGACCAATGACCACGAATAAAGTTATTTCTGAGAGCTAAATCAAAGTCTAGGGTGCTGGAGTGTTTGATCAGATGAGTCCACTGATATGATAAGTTTTTCTTTGCTGCAGATGAATCTGCATTGTCCACCATGTCATTTCATTTTATGATGTAAAACAATGTGGCATTTCTCAGAAATTAAATTTAAATTGATTACATTCTCTATCTTCACCTTTGCCGTTTCCCCAAAAGATTTATCAATAGTGGACCAGATGTGCTGTGAAGTAATTTACAAACTGAAGGAAGCTTAGGATTTTGTTTTGAGATAGTTTTATCTTGTTGGAATTCTGCTCTGAGAAAAAAATATTTATTTTGCTTTTGAAACAAATTGATTTTCTCTAGCATGTAGCTGTGTCTGTTCACAGTACAAGATCTTGGTACAGACAGTTCATTTCATTCAATGCAGCCATCACCAGAATAGCATCTAAGTAGTGAAATAATTCTGCCCCTCGCTCAATTACTTTTGAAATTAGGGTCATCAAAACATTGGTGTATGTACTTGTAAACGTGTGTCCTTGTAGAGACAGAAAAAAACAACAGGCAGATAAACTAATTGCAAGTGGTCAGATGCAAGGCTTAGAAAACAATGATGAGGATATTTAGTAACAGATAGTGATGGCCAATTAAAATGACTTTGTATGGTATCTAAAATCAAGGTTGCACAGACATCATGGAACAATGATAGATCAGCTAGAAGTATCTGACCAGTTGTAATCTTATGTTGACTTAGTTTGAGTAAGGGTAGTTATTTTGCATCTAGTACAACATTTTGTTTGTGTCTTGTGTCTCCAGTCATGATTTGTAGGTGGACAAAAGTAATTGCTGATAACCTAATGTTCTATCTCATTTACCTGAGGTTGTAATTCCGAGGTAAGACCATAATATATTTTCCCCAGACCATTTACAAAGTTTTGCTTCTGATCATCTGATCCAATATCAGTTACACAATATATCAGCCAAAATGCCCTTTTTTGGGCTAGTTTACAAGTGGAGCACAAAATTGTGTTTTAGCGAGTGTGATATTTGCGCTCCACTCAGTAATACCAGCGCACACAAATGCGCACTGGTATTCCAAGTTAAACAAGGTCGTGTTCACATTGTCTGGAAGCATTGAGCTCATGAGATTGCACTTCCATAGGCTCCAATAGTAACCTCCTTCTGATGCCGTGAAACACGGCAAAGAACCTAGCGCAGTGCAGGGGTTAAGTCGTGCAGTTATGGGCAGCAAATTTAAAATATATACAGTATGTATATGAATATATACATATACATTTATGTGTTTATATATGTATATACACATATTAACACATAAATATATACAGTATGTATATGAATATATACATATACATTTATGTATACAACCAAGATTGTGAGATAGCGCAGGAGATTCAGCTAGTATACATACATCAATTCAATGTAAAAAATAGATAGGATGCAAGCCTAACCAAGATACAAATATTGGGAAATCCAATCCTTTTCTGGTCCCAAGCAGAGTGGATAAAGGATTTTCTACCTGTACTTAGAAAAGGCTTTTTCTATCTATATGGTCACCGGAGCTGAAAGTCTCCTTCCTAAAAAAAGAGCACTGGACCTTGGAGTATCCAAGGATGGATGAGAAATCTGTGACAAGATTCTGCATATTACCAGAGATCAACACACACCTGATCCATACTACAGGAGGCGCCTAGCCCATTTGCGAATTCTGCTACACCCTTACCTCATATGATTGAGGGTTTTAGAAGTAAGTACACATCCATTAGGGGAGACAGCAACGAAGATCTGCTGGTTTTTTACAACATTTATATATACAGTATATATATATATATATATATATATATATATGTAATTACATATATATACGTTTACTCTGACTTTTTATCCTCTGGAATTGCGACACTTACTAGTCATTTTATTAGTTTCACATTTTTATATTTTGCTACTGTTTTTAATTTTAGTGCTTATAGTTATATTGTTGGGGTATTACCTCTCTCTTTTTTGGCACTTTTAATGATTATTTTTTATATTTTTTACATTGAATTGATGTATGTATACTAGCTGAATCTCCTGCGCCATCTCACAATCTTGTTTGTATTTGTTTTGTATTAGAAGTGTTAAGGGACGCATCTATTTCTTTGGGACTAGGCTGCTAGGTACCCTCAGCTAGTGTGGTGTATATAGGGGTCCTGTAGTATTTTCAGGGCGGTCCTACCTCTGTATAATTGCGCAATAGGGTGAATTGGGGACATCTGTCCTCAACTCATATCTCTTATTGCTTTATATACATTTATGTGTTTATATATGTATATACACATATTAACACATAAATATATACAGTATGTATATGAATATATACATATACATTTATGTGTTTATATTTGTATATACACATATTAACACATAAATATATACTGTATGTATATGAATATATACATATACATTTATGTGTTTATGTATGTATATACACATATTAACACATAAATATATACAGTATGTATATGAATATATACATATACATTTATGTGTTTATATATGTATATACACATATTAACACATAAATATATACAGTATGTATATGAATATATACATATACATTTATGTGTTTATATTTGTATATACACATATTAACACATAAATATATACTGTATGTATATGAATATATACATATACATTTATGTGTTTATGTATGTATATACACATATTAACACATAAATATATACAGTATGTATATGAATATATACATATACATTTATGTGTTTATATATGTATATACACATATTAACACATAAATATATACAGTATGTATATGAATATATACATATACATTTATGTGTTTATATATGTATATACACATATTAACACATAAATATATACTGTATATATATATATAAGCATATACTAATATATTTGCAGTTTAAAACACAGTTCCCTTATAGAGGCCAAATTATCAAAGGTATTGCGGACCTGATCCGACAGTGCGGATCAGGTCCGCAAGGCCTCGCTGAATGCAGAGAGCAAAACGTTCTCCGTATACAGCATTGCACCAGCAGCTCACAAGAGCTGCTGGAGCAACGCAGCCCTCTGCAGACTCGTGTCCAATGGGCCGCCAGCAGGGAAGTGTCAATCAACCCGATCGTACTCGATCGGGTTGAATTGTGGCGAGTCCTGTCAGCCTCATCAGAGCAGGCGGACAGGGTTATGGAGCAGCGGTCTTTAGACTGCTGCTTCATAACTGCTCCATTCGGAGCTTGATAAATGGGCCTTAGTGTCCGCTTTGTAAAGGCACTTTTCAGTGCCAATTTTTTTTATAATACCCCACATCCCCTTACTTTAACCCCTTATAACTGCTTCATGTAGTTATTTTTACAAAAAATAAAGATGCTCATATTTTTATTTTTTTATTAAAAGAACTCTACATTTTATTATGGGGGCAATTGGGGGACTTTTTTTTAAAGGGACACTGAACCCAAATTTTTTTATTTTGTGATTCAGATAGAGCATGACATTTTAAGCAACTTTCTAATTTACTCCTATTATCAAATTTTCTTCATTCTCTTGGTATCTTTATTTGAAATGCAAGAATGTAAGTTTAGATGCCGGCCCATTTTTGGTGAACAACCTGGGTTGTTTTTGCTGATTGGTGGATAAATTCATCCACCAATAAAAAAAGTGCTGTCCAGAGGCTGAACCAAAAAAAAAAAGCTTAGATGCCTTCTTTTTCAAATAAAGATAGCAATTGAACGAAGTAAAATTGATAATAGGAGTAAATTAGAAAGTTGCTTAAAATTGCATGCTCTATCTAAATCACGAAAGAAAAAAAATTGGGTTCAGTGTCCCTTTAATTAACCAGAGGTCTGTCCTCTGGTTAATTGCACTTACCGCAAAGTGCTACCACAAGCTCTGTGGAGCATTAACCAGCCATTTGTAATGGCTGGTTATTTAACTTGCACCCGTAAACTGGCAAATTTGCCCCTTTACGGACGCACGTTAAAATAGCGATCCACTTATAATCTAGCCCTTTATTAGCAGTCACCTTACCTTTAGCAATTAGCACTAGTAATGTTACTTTAAATAAAAAGACCACACAATTCTGTTGTTAGCAATAATAGGGGCTGGAACTTTGTATTTGTCATTTCCTTAGGTTGACCAATTTTAATTTACTTTAAATGAGGATAGCCAATAATAAGTGAATATAACTGCTCCCTGGAAACAATAGGCCTGCTTTACATGTGTGTCTTCTTTCTGTGCATATGATAGAAACACACCATCCTTATCAAATGGGAAAAAATAATTGCAAAAATATCTGACATTGGAAACACCTTAGCTATTTTATAAGGAACAAGCAATTATTTTATCAGCTTTTCCCTTTCAGGGCTAGATTATCAGTGGAGCTCCAACTCGAGCATAAACAGCGCTGGATGGAGGCTTTTTGTGTATGTCGGGTTGCGGGTTATTTTCTATGTGAAGATCATAGGATTAAAATATGCGTTTTGCATATTGTGTTCTGTGATCTAGGTTCTAACACGGTCGGGTTAGCGCATATGAAAATTTAGTAATCTTATGGAGCGTTATTGAAATATTACATATAAAAATATTTTTAAAAAATTGATAAAATTATTACAAATTATTAAAGGGACAGTCAACACCAGAATTTTTGTTGTTTAAAAAGATAGATAATCCCTTATTTACCCATTCCCCAGTTTTGCATAACCAACGCAGTTATAATAATACACTTTTTACCTCAGTGATTACCTTGTATCTAAGCCTCTGCAGACTGCCCCCTTATTTCAGTTCTTTTGACAGACTTGCAATTTAGCCAATCAGTGCTTACTCCTTCGTAACTTCACGGGCATGAGCTCAATGCTATCTATATAACACATGAACTAACGCCCTCTAGTGATAAAAAAAACTGTCAAAATGTATTCCGATTAGAGGCGGCCTTCAATGTCTAAGAAATTAGCCTATGAGCCTATCTAGGTGTAGCTTTCAACTAAGAAATTGTTTAAAATTACATGCCTTATTTGATTCATGGAAGTTTATTTTGGACTTGACTGTCCCTTTAAGTAAACATACACAAATCAAAGTAATATGTTCTTTAGTATTCCATATTACGTAACTTCCTCTATTGAGGATAATATATGTTGTAAACTGGCATTGCCATTATATTTAGAAAAAACATCAGTTTTAGGTTCTGATATTTTGTTGTTGGGAGTAACCCAAAGAAGTATTGAGCACATTTACACCAAATAGACATTCAATGCAATTACTGCAAAGCTGTTTACCTTTCCATGGTAAATTTTCTCATAAAGAGAACAATGCAGAACTTTTAAAGGTTGGTACAAAAGACAAAATAAAAACATCTCTTAAATGCAATACTGTAATTCTTGTCGCTAAAAATAAATATTATTATTAGTAAGAAAAAAAATAAAAAAAATAATAATGCATTATTATTTTATCATTATTTTTATATTTATAAATTATTATATTGATGATTATGATTAATGTTATTATTATTAATAATAACAACAATAATTATATTAACTCCAATGGATCAGACACAATTATGAGAAAATAAGTATATTGTACTTCTCTTCCTTTATATGTTTAAAGGCCTAGAAAAGAAATGGGTGGGTAGTGGAATAATGTGTAAGAGGGGAAAGAAAAATATGGAACAATAGAAAATCCCAGAGAAAAATAGATAAGCAAAGAAATAGATATCTTGAAGTACCAGAATACATGGCAAGGGATCTGAGACCTTTCCTCCATACAGAATCTCTTCAGATCCTTCAAATTTCGAGGTTGACGCTGGTGGAATCTTCTCTTCAGTTCACCCAACAGGTTTTCTATGGGGTTCAAGTCAGGGGACTTGGATGGCCATGGCAGGACCTTGATTTTGTTGTCAGTAAACCATTTTTGTGTATGTTTTGGATCATTGTCCTGCTGGAAGATCCAACCATAGCCCATTTAAGCTTTCTGACAGAGGCAGTCAAGTGTTCATTTAATATCTGTTGATATTTGATATAGTCCATGATATCCTAACAAATCTCCAGGTCTTTAAAACATTAAAGAGCTACCACCATATTTAACACTGGGCATGAGGTAATTTCCATATAGCTACCTCTCTGGGTGCATTAAACACACCTCTGGTGTTTATTGCCAAAAATCTCTATTTTAGTTTCATCTGACCATAGAACCCGATCCCATGTGAAGTTCCAGTAGTGTTTGGTAAACTGAAGACACTTGAGTTTGCTTTTGGATTAGAGTAGAGGCTTGTTTTCTTGAAACCCTTACAAACAATTTGTGATGATGTAGGTGACATCGGATTGTAGTTTTGGAGACTTTCTGACCCCCAAGACGCAACTAACTTCTGCAATTCTCCAGCTGTGATCCTTGGAGATATTTGAATGCTTTTGCTATTTTCTTATAGCCACTTCCAATTTTGTGAAGCTCAACAACCTTTTGCCACATATCACAGCTATATTCCTTTGTCTTACCCATTGTGATGATTGAAATTAAGGTAATTTGGCCTATGTGTTACCTCATATTTATACCCCTGTGAAACAGGAAGTCATGGTTGAACAATTTCCTGTTCCTAGTCACCCAAGGTGTACTAAAAATATAAAATATCAATAGGAATATACTTCAAATATATTTTTCTCATATGAATTCATAGGGGTGGCAATAATTGTGCCACATATATTTAATTTTTTGTAGTTGTTAAACCTGTGCCATAATGAACCCGAAAAAACTGCATTCATAAGATATTGTGAAAACACGGTCTTTGTTTGCGTTGGTTGTTTGCTTTGGACAGTCTCTTTTTAAATGCCTTGTGACCTCACTTGTTTTTATAAATAAATTGTTACTTTTTATCAACTTCTGCATTCTTCCTATTTTGGGATTTCGAATCTTTGCCTTCGTCTCCTATTTGGAGTCTTCCTGTGCCCGAAAATCTAGAGCTTGATTTTGAAGCTCTAGATTATGTGAGTACCTCTCTGCTTCTATAATGAACTATTAATTACCAAACAGGACTTCACCCTATGTGTGCTTTTTCTCTCTTTTCTCTCGGAGGTTTGGTCTGGAAACTCAAACAACCACAGCAGATGCCACAGATACATATCCTTTGGTGCACAATATATATATATATATATATATATATATATATATATACGGAAGGGAACTGCACTCTCATACCGGACCGGGTACACATCCTATGACCCTGCAACATGCTCAGCCCTGGGTGCCACTGGCACTCACAGGAAGCTGTGCTGTCCCCAGAGCCACAAGCAGTTAACCCCAGACAGGTCTGGGTGCAAGAACCATAGGGAAAATTACAAAACAGTGGCACCCAGGGCTGAGCATGTTGCAGGGTCATAGGATGTGTACCCGGTCCGGTATGAGAGTGCAGTTCCCTTCCGTGTTTTGTATATGTCTAGGGTGATTACATATTCCTGTGCACCCTTTTTTTGTTTTCAGTTTGTTTGGATTTGAAAGCTTGCATTGTGTGGCTGTTTTAGGGTCTCAGGTATTGGAGAGGACCTTGACGTGGTACCTGAGCTTGTCCCATTTGGCCAGATGCGGTGACTAACCTTTCCATTTTTGCTTTTAAATCTTAGCTGAGAGCTTGTAAGTGAGTGCTGGGTTTTCTCTGTGTGTTGTATTAATTTGTTTTGTAATTTTCCCTATGGTTCTTGCACCCAGACCTGTCTGGGGTTAACTGCTTGTGGCTCTGGGGACAGCACAGCTTCCTGTGAGTGCCAGTGGCACCCAGGGCTGTGCATGTTGCAGGGTCATTGGATGTGTACCCGGTCCGGTATGAGAGTGCAGTTCCCTTCCGTGTTTTGTATATGTCTAGGGTGATTACATATTCCTGTGCACCCTTTTTTTGTTTTCAGTTTGTTTGGATTTGAAAGCTTGCATTGTGTGGCTGTTTTAGGGTCTCAGGTATTGGAGAGGACCTTGACGTGGTACCTGAGCTTGTCCCATTTGGCCAGATGCGGTGACTAACCTTTCCATTTTTGCTTTTAAATCTTAGCTGAGAGCTTGTAAGTGAGTGCTGGGTTTTCTCTGTGTGTTGTATTAATTTGTTTTGTAATTTTCCCTATGGTTCTTGCACCCAGACCTGTCTGGGGTTAACTGCTTGTGGCTCTGGGGACAGCACAGCTTCCTGTGAGTGCCAGTGGCACCCAGGGCTGAGCATGTTGCAGGGTCATTGGATGTGTACCCGGTCCGGTATGAGAGTGCAGTTCCCTTCCGTGTTTTGTATATGTCTAGGGTGATTACATATTCCTGTGCACCCTTTTTTTGTTTTCAGTTTGTTTGGATTTGAAAGCTTGCATTGTGTGGCTGTTTTAGGGTCTCAGGTATTGGAGAGGACCTTGACGTGGTACCTGAGCTTGTCCCATTTGGCCAGATGCGGTGACTAACCTTTCCATTTTTGCTTTTAAATCTTAGCTGAGAGCTTGTAAGTGAGTGCTGGGTTTTCTCTGTGTGTTGTATTAATTTGTTTTGTAATTTTCCCTATGGTTCTTGCACCCAGACCTGTCTGGGGTTAACTGCTTGTGGCTCTGGGGACAGCACAGCTTCCTGTGAGTGCTAGTGGCACCCAGGGCTGAGCATGTTGCAGGGTCATAGGATGTGTACCCGGTCCGGTATGAGAGTGCAGTTCCCTTCCGTGTTTTGTATATGTCTAGGGTGATTACATATTCCTGTGCACCCTTTTTTTTGTTTTCAGTTTGTTTGGATTTGAAAGCTTGCATTGTGTGGCTGTTTTAGGGTCTCAGGTATTGGAGAGGACCTTGACGTGGTACCTGAGCTTGTCCCATTTGGCCAGATGCGGTGACTAACCTTTCCATTTTTGCTTTTAAATCTTAGCTGAGAGCTTGTAAGTGAGTGCTGGGTTTTCTCTGTGTGTTGTATTAATTTGTTTTGTAATTTTCCCTATGGTTCTTGCACCCAGACCTGTCTGGGGTTAACTGCTTGTGGCTCTGGGGACAGCACAGCTTCCTGTGAGTGCCAGTGGCACCCAGGGCTGAGCATGTTGCAGGGTCATAGGATGTGTTCCCGGTCCGGTATGAGAGTGCAGTTCCCTTCCGTGTTTTGTATATGTCTAGGGTGATTACATATTCCTGTGCACCCTTTTTTGGTTTTCAGTTTGTTTGGATTTGAAAGCTTGCATTGTGTGGCTGTTTTAGGGTCTCAGGTATTGGAGAGGACCTTGACGGGGTACCTGAGCTTATCCCATTTGGCCAGATGCGGTGACTAACCTTTCCATTTTTGCTTTTAAATCTTAGCTGAGAGCTTGTAAGTGAGTGCTGGGTTTTCTCTGTGTGTTGTATTAATTTGTTTTGTAATTTTCCCTATGGTTCTTGCACCCAGACCTGTCTGGGGTTAACTGCTTGTGGCTCTGGGGACAGCACAGCTTCCTGTGAGTGCCAGTGGCACCCAGGGCTGAGCATGTTGCAGGGTCATAGGATGGGTACCCGGTCCGGTATGAGAGTGCAGTTCCCTTCCGTGTTTTGTATATATATATATATATCCTATATTATAAAAGACAAGAGTTTGTCTGAAGCCGTCATGCGCAGTTCAGACAAACTCTTGCAGCTGATCGCACGCGCACCCTTGGCCAGCTGTTGATACTTCGCACGCGCGCACTCTCCCACCCACTTAGCATGTTTGTTTCTGACAAAAGTGATGTGAGCACTTTGACCCCCCTTGCTGCGCACGCACCCTCGCAACCACTTATAGCGTAGCTCACAAAACTGATTTGAGCACTTTCACCGCGCGCAGATGACCCCCCTTGCAGATGCACCCTCGCACTCACTTAGCCGCACGCGCACGCGAACCCTAGCCGTTCACATGACCCACTTAGCCTATCACACCCTCGCACTCACTTAGCCGCACGCGCACGCGAACCATAGCCGTTGACATGACCCACTTAGCCTATCACACAATGCGCACGCGCACGCGAACCCACGCGCACGCAACTAGCCGTTTAAAGCGTCGCGAGGCATAATACATTGCGCATTTCTATTGCACTGGCACTGAGAAAGGTCATGATTTGAAAGCTCCGCAATTAGCAAAAAAAAAAAATCTACATTTAACAAAAAACAAAATGAGAAGGGGGGGGCAGAGAGCCAAAGAGAAGGGGGGGGGCAGAGAGCCAAAGAGAAGGGGGGGGCAGAGAGCCAAAGAGAAGGGGGGGGCAGAGAGCCAAAGAGAAGGGGGGGGGCAGAGAGCCAAAGAGAAGGGGGGGGGCAGAGAGCGAAAGAGAAGGGGGGGCAGAGAGCCAAAGAGAAGGGGGGGCAGAGAGCCAAAGAGAAGGGGGGGCAGAGAGCCAAAGAGAAGGGGGGGGCAGAGAGCGAAAGAGAAGGGGGGGCAGAGAGCCAAAGAGAAGGGGGGGCAGAGAGCCAAAGAGAAGGGGGGGGGGGCAGAGAGCCAAAGAGAAGGGGGGGCAGAGAGCCAAAGAGAAGGGGGGGGCAGAGAGCCAAAGAGAAGGGGGGGGCAGAGAGCCAAAGAGAAGGGGGGGGGCAGAGAGCCAAAGAGAAGGGGGGGGGCAGAGAGCCAAAGAGAAGGGGGGGGGGGCAGAGAGCCAAAGAGAAGGCGGGGGCAGAGAGCCAAAGAGAAGGCGGGGGCAGAGAGCCAAAGAGAAGGGGGGGGGGGCAGAGAGCCAAAGAGAAGGGGGGGGCAGAGAGCCAAAGAGAAGGGGGGGGCAGAGAGCCAAAGAGAAGGGGGGGGCAGAGAGCCAAAGAGAAGGGGGGGCAGAGAGCCAAAGAGAAGGGGGGGCAGAGAGCCAAAGAGAATGGGGGGCAGAGAGCCAAAGAGAAGGGGGGGGCAGAGAGCCAAAGAGAAGGGGGGGCAGAGAGCCAAAGAGAAGGGGGGGGGGAGAGAGAGCCAAAGAGAAGGGGGGGGGAGAGAGCCAAAGAGAAGGGGGGGAAGAGAGCCAAAGAGAAGGGGGGGAGAGCCAAAGAGAAGGGGGGGGAGAGCCAAAGAGGGGAGAGAGAGAGAGCCAAAGAGGAAAAAGAGCCAAAAAGGAGAGAGAGCCAAAGAGGGGGGAGAGAGAGCCAAAGAGGGGGGAGAGAGAGCCAAAGAGGGGGGGGGAGAGCCAAAGGGGGGGGGAGAGAGCTAAAGGGGGGGAGAGCCAAAGAGGGGGGAGAGAGAGAGCCAAAGAGGAAAGAGAGCCAAAGAGGAGAGCAAAAGAGGGGAGAGAGACAAAGAGGGGGGGAGAGAGAGCCAAAGAGGGGGGGGCAGAGCCAAAGAGGGGGGGGGGAGAGCCAAAGAGGGGGGGGAGAGAGCCAAAGAGGGGGGGGGGGAGAGCGCCAAAGAGGGGGGAGAGAACAAAAGAGGGGGGAGAGAGCCAAAGAGGGGAGGGGAGAGCAAAAGAGGGGGGGGGAGAGCCAAAGAGGGGGGGAGCCAAAGGGGAGGGGGGAGCCAAAGGGGAGGGGAGAGCCAAAGAGGGGGGAGAGAGAGAGCCAAAGAGGAGAGAGAGTCAAAGAGGGGGGAGAGAGAGCCAAAGAGGGGGGAGAGAGAGCCAAAGAGGGGGGAGAGAGAGCCAAAGGGGGGGGGGCAAAGAGGGGAGAGAGAGAGCCAAAGAGGAGAGAGAGCAAAAGAGGGGAGAGAGCCAAAGAGGGGGGGGGGGAGAGCCAAAGAGGGGGGGAGCCAAAGAGGGGGGGGAGAGCCAAAGGGGGGGGGAGAGCCAAAGAGGGGGGAGAGAGAGCAAAAGAAAGGATGGAGAGAGCCAAAGAGGGGATAGAGAGAGCAAAAGAGGGGAGAGAGAGAGCAAAAGAGGGGAGAGAGAGAACAAAGGAGAGGGGGGAGAGAAAGCAAAAGAGAGGGGGGAATGAAAGCAAAAGAGAGGGGGAAAGAGAGAGCAAAAGAAAGGGGGGAGAGAGCAAGGGGTGGGACCGCTGTTCTGAAAAAAATGGCCCGTGTACACGGGCTTTAGTACTAGTATATATATATATATATACACATGATTATATATAGGTATAGCTATATACAGACATATATAGGAATATCTATTTAGAAATACATAGAACATATTCTGCTATGTTCTGAACATTGTAATGTGAAATATTTACAGTAAATATACAGTATAAAACTTTATTAAATATGAACATTGCCAAATATGTTTTACATATTTTGATCTACTTAACTGCAAAGGGCTCCAATGCACACACACACACACATATATATATATATATATATATATATAAATATATATATATATATATATATATATATGTGTACAAATGTATTTATGTATACATACATATATACACATACTGTATATATATATATATATATATATATATATATATACAGAGAGAAGTGCACTCACAGGAACAAACAACTGGCTCAATACCATTGTTAGCCTGTTCTATGGCGATTTACCACCTGGGTGCAACTTTTTATATATATATTTATATATTGTTAAAGACTGACCCAGTTAGGTGTTATGAGACAAGCAATTGGTTAAAATCCAGCAAGAAGGGCTGCTTTAAATGTGATGACTGTGTCACATGGGACAGTATGCGGAAAGGGGACACGTTCCAACATCCACACACTAATAAGCGCTACAAAATCAATTACAGACTCTCATGCATAAGTACTTACGTAATTTACATGTTGATTTGCCCGTGCTCCCTTGTATATATAGGTAAAACGGTCACTACATTTCAGGAACGTATGGCAAATCATCGCTGTGCGATCAGGGACGCCCTTAACAAAGGTGACTCTGATCAGTCAGTGGCTTGCCATTTCGCCCGCCATAAGCATAGTGTCTCAAGTCTTAGAACTATGCTGATTGACCAGGTACCACCGCTGACAAGGGGAGGCAATAGGGGCAATCGACTTCTTAGACTGGAGACAAGATGGATATACACATTGGATACCATAACAGCTAAAGGGTTGAACACCATGTTGGACTTTTCACCATTCTACACAGGATCTTAAATAATAATAATATTTATGCATCCTGCATATTTGCCATATCCATACACCCAAGACCTCTGGTATATTTTCTGCCATATTTCAGGATCCATGAATGACTATGAAGTAGACAGACGGATTGTATTGCACAGGGATGATCTTAATTTATACTAATAATCTATAATTTAATAGTGAAGCCGTTCCTGTTATTTAGCAAATCAACATTCTGATGTCCTATATATATGTATATATTTGTGATTCCTCATTTTTATTTGATGTTTCACATATATTCGTAGCCATCCATTATGTATCCTCCATACGTGTGTAGATCTCTATGATCTTTTTAATCAATTATTATTGTTTTTAATATTCGTAGTTGGCTCCTTTCACAAGTGTCTTTAGTTAAATTAGCAGATGTATAAAGTTGATTGTTAGTGTCACAGGTATATTAAACATTGATCTGTTTACTTATTCGTTGACAGGCAGAGAGGCTTCTCCTATTGGTCTGCACAATTGTGACACAACACTCCATGTTACTATGGCTACAGACGTCTATGCGTGACTCACGCTGATGACGCAACTTCCGGTCGACACTGTGCACGGGCCGCATTTGCGGCTCAGCGTCTTTAGGAGCCACACATGGTTATTTAAGGTGATGAGGTAATGTATAGAGTATACTGCTTTTGTTTTGTTCAAACGGCTGTATCATGAATTTGAAAAAGGGGGCGCAATGCCTACGAAACGTTATGCATTTTTAATGTAACTTATTATTTACCTTTTCCAGAGAGTGTCTTTTTCTTGCTCATTAACTTTGGATGTTTTTTCAAGTGCACCCTGGAGGCTGCTATACTATATGGAGTGCCTATTCTAATGACTATGATGTATTTATATATATATATATATATATATATATATATATACATACATATATTATGTATATATATATATATATATATATATATATATATATATATACACACATACATATACATCTTTAGAGATGTATATGTATGTATATGTATGTATCTCTTTGGTTGCCTTATTTTCTAACACCTGTGAACTCATGAACTCATATATTTAAACCTTTCTAACTTTTGTGTGCAATATTTTATTGTAATAATTGTTATCAGGTGGTGTTATTATGAGTGTAACTGTACTTTGTAATGTATTTTTGATGGGTTTTGTGACAGTTTTTTGTTTAGAAAAACAGTTAACCAGAGATCTGAGGACGTGGTAATCATTCTAGCGTAAATCGTGATTGCGCTCAAGCGATCACATTTACTTTTAACTCGTAATACCAGTGGTAAACCAGACGAGCGCATCACCCATAAAAAAAAACCTTATTGCTTGCAAACATTAACGCTCCACTTGTAATCTGGCCCTTAAAGGGATACCAAACAGTATGATATTGTAATATAAAATGTTTAACTATGTGTGGTTAAAAAATAATAATATTTGCAATATTAATTTATTATTTATTTGCCCCATTTCCCGTTATTCAACTCTAGTTTTCTAAATTCAACTAGGTAATGGCCGCCACCAAGTTTTTTCCATTTCTCCTTGTCTTTCTTTTCTGCTGAGGACAGTTAGGGACAAAAATAAAACAGGCAGTAAGAGAGACTGTTTGGACTATATGATTATCCAAAGGGTTTCCACAAAGTCTTGTTTACACAAACAGAGATAATTAGAAAACTAGTTAAAACGTGGCCATTACTTTATAGAAACTAAACCTTAACACTTTTATTTTTAATATTTAAACAACTAATACATATGTAAAAAATACATCTACATATATTCTATCGCTCATCTTCACTTTGAATACATCATTATGTCTAGCATGTATTTACGGTTTCTCATCCCTTTAAGTGAGACTATAAATACAATAATTCCCTTACCATTTTGATTTTCATTGAGAACTTAAAGTGATGGTAGATTCCATTATATATACTACATTATTTGCAATATAATTATAATTTTAAATGTACATATGAAATTTCATTTAAGAAAGTATATTGAAAAAAGCTTACAATATATTTATTCCTCCTCGTTTCTATTGCGATCTTCATACAGCCCCCTGCGGTCGCATATTCATTATTTATATTTTTGAACCAATCAGTAAGCCTGTCGTTAGAGAGGTTTACTCTGATATTAACGCTATACGCATGCGCGATATAGCGGTCTTCTAACAAGAACCTCATCCAATCATGAGACTTTCACTTTACTTCTGAATTTGCATGTGCTTGTGTGTTTAATGCGCATGCGTTGTCTCTCAATTCTAAATGGCACACGAAAGTAACGTTGATCGTTGCCAGTAAGTTTTCAATATATTTTTTAGTAAAAATAGTAGAATGGCGATTATATTTATTCTATTTTAAACCAGCAGTAGATTTTTGTGCAATTCATCATAGTAACAATAAGTCCCGAAAATAAATGATGTATAACAAATTTTTATACTCCATATATAATTTTACATATAAAATAGTACTCTGTTTTTTATCATAACGATAGCTCGCAGACTCCCTGTAATACTGGGTTTTTTACGTATAGGAAGTAAAGATTGGATGTCATGAATAAATGTTTACTTGCTATACATCATGCGCTATTTAGGAGCCATGTCAGGAGTGAGCAGAGGCTCTGACATGCAAAGCGGGTGGGACCGAAATACACGCCGCCTGGATTTTACTAGAGAAGTCAGATGGGCGGAGCTTAGACGTGATAACGCACATTTACAATTAGATATAAAAATACTAAAAGCAAGTATAAAAAACTATAATTGAGTATGCGGTTTTCTTAATGCATTATTGAGGGATATTGTTATGCTATTCAACATCATAGGAGTTTACCATCACTTTAAACTTTGTATTTAATGGAAGTGTTTGTATTGAATGTTTTCCCAAGGCTCTGTGGTTTTCTAACTACTGCAATGAATCCACCATATGAGAATAAAAACAGTGAAGATATTTATGGCATCATAAGCATAACAGCAGCATGTGAGTAAAAGCATTCTTTATCTTTTATTCACTCTTATCTAATACTTTAGACCAGACTTCAAGATCAAGTACATTTGTCTGTTTTCCATTTATCAACACTTCCTATATGCGGCACCCTATTGACATAATTGTACTTGCAGGCCTATTATCATTGTATGTCATTAATAAACCTGGGTTTCACAGTCGTATCCTCATCTGAAGTGATTGGGGTATTTCCAGGAGTGTAACCCTTTTTATGAAGTTAAAATTAAACTGTTATGATTCAGATAGAGAATGCAGGTTTAAGAACATTTCCAATTTACGAGCATTGGAAGTAGCTCGCATATTACGTGTTAGAGCGACTTCAGAGCTATGAACTGTTACACGAGACAAAATAGTTACGTAAAACACATGAAATATACGTTTAACAGTACACTCATATTAAAACTGCCTAATAAAAAATATTTAAAAAAATATTGCATAAAAAAGTTATATAAATTATGAAAGGGCTCAAAGATGTGAGGTTTCAGGTGTTAGAGAGAAAAAAATTCCTGCAAAGGGCTCTAACATAGAGATACATACATTTGTATATGTGTATATATATATATATATATATATATATGTATATATACTGTATATATATATATATATATATATATATATATATATATATATATATATATATATACAGTATATTAATATATGCGTACATATGTATTTAGGTATTTATTTGTGTATATATGTATTTACAGACATACAGTATATATACACATATAAACACATAAATACATATGTATAGATATATAGACATATTAAGTGCATTGGATCCCTTTGCATTCAAGTAGCTGAAAATATGTAAAATCATATTTGTGCAATATTCATATTTAATAAAGTGTTTAACTGAGTTTGTACTATAAATATTTCTCATTCCAATGTTCTTCACATAGGGGAATATGTTAATAAGAGGTGAGGAGAAAGAAAAACAGTGATTTACAATTCTGATGCATGTTCTGAGCCTGGTTCAGATGGTCACAGAATAAACATGATTAGTGTGTGCACCAGGTGTCTGCCACAACATCGCAATAAACCTAATTAACCTATTAACTCCTAAACCGCCAACCCCCCACAATGCAAATAACTAACCGCTAGATTACGAGTTTTGTGGTATGAGTGGAAAAGCAGCGTTAAGGCTCTTTTTCACTACCGCTGGTATTACGAGTCTTGCAGGTTTAGCTGCACCGCACACTTTTTTGGCCGTAACGCAACGTAAATACCGCATCTTTCAAAAAGTCCTCAAAAGTTTTCAATGGGACTTCCATATCGCCGGTATTACGAGTTTGCCTGTCCAGTCAAAAAGTGAGCGGTACACCCTATACCGCCAAGATCCATACTGTAAACTGAAAGTCAGAAGTTATGAGTTTTGCGCTACAAAGCTGTAACATAAAACTCATAACTAAAGTGCTAAAAAGTACACTATAACACCCATAAACTACCTATTAACCCCTAAACCGAGGCCCTCCCGCATCGCAAACACTAAAATAAAATTATTAACCCCTAATCTGCCGCTCCGGACATCGCCGCCACTATAATTAACCATATTAACCCCTAAACCGCCGCACTCCCGCATCGCAAACACTAGTTAAATATTATTAACCCCTAATCTGCCACCCCTAACATCGCCGCCACCTACCTACATCTATTAACCCCTAATCCTCTACCCCCAACGTCGCCACCACTGTACTAAATTTATTAACCCCTAAACCTAAGTCTAACCCTAACCCTAACACCCCCTAACTTAAATATAATTAAAATAAATCTAAATAAAACCTACTATCATTACCTAAATAATTCCTATTTAAAACTAAATACTTACCTGTATAAAATAAACCCTAAGCTAGCTACAATATAACTAATAGTTACATTGTAGCTATCTTAGGTTTTAATTTTATTTCACAGGCAAGTTTGTATTTATTTTAACTAGGTAGAATAGTTGCTAAATAATTATTAACTATTTACTAACTACCTAGCTAAAATAAATACAAACTTACCTGTAAAATAAAACATAACCTGTCTTACACTAACACCTAACCTTATACTACAATTAAATAAATTATCTATTAACAATTAAATACAATTACCTAAATTACAAAAAACCCCCACTAAATGACACAAAATAAAAAATAAATTATCAGATATTTAAACTAATTACACCTAATCTAATAGCCCTATCAAAATAAAAAAATCCCCCCCAAAATAAAAAAAAACCCTAGCCTAAACTAAATTACCATTAGCCCTTAAAAGGGCCTTTTGCGGGGCATTGCCCCAAAGAAATCAGCTCTTTTACCTGTAAAAAAAATACAAACAACCCCCAACAGTAAAACCCACCACCCACAGAACCAACCCCCCAAATAAAATCCTAACTAAAAAAAACTAAGCTCCCCATTGTCCTGAAAAGGTCATTTGGATGGGCATTGCCCTTAAAAGGGCATTTAGCTCTTTTTCAAGTGCCCAAACCCCTAATCTAAAAATAAAACCTACCCAATAAACCCTTAACAAAGCCTAACACTAACCCCCGAAGATCCACTTACAGTTTTTGAAGACCCGACATCCATTCTCAAGAAGCGGCAGAAGCCCTTATCGAAGCCAGCAGAAGTCTTCATCCAAGCCCGCAGAAGTCATCATCCAGACGGCATCTTCTATCTTCATATTCTCACAGTAATCTATACTGCACCTGTTAAATAGGGTGTAGCCCAACAAAATATTGGTTAGTGGCTACATAAATAGGAGACTTCAGTTGCATATCAGTATTACCTGCCTGAGGAAACAGCATGGTTAGCGCTGAGAAACGCGTAGCGTGTTTTACTGATTATATTCACATATTTTATAATCTGTCATTGTTTTAAATATATTGTTATAAAGCAATGTTTTATCTTTTGTCTGGAGTCTCCCTCTCATTATTTGCTGTCAGAAGCACCCACTCACTGGAGCAGAGAATAACCTTGGTTCATATGTGCACTGGGCCACTGTAATATACCCAGTATGCTTCATTTGCACTATTGTGTGCATCACACATTGTGAGTATCCACCTGTTGGGAACAGCTTGTGGGGTTGTCATACCTAATTGTTCTGCACTAGGAGTCGTCCTCTTTTTCTTTCCCATTTGCACACTGAAGATTGAATGCAAGGTAACCCATATTTATTGGGGTATCTTGCATTCCTGTTGGCTGAAATTTCAAAATCAGCCAATAGGATGAGAGCTACTGAAATCGTATTGGCTGATTTGAACAGCCAATATGATTTCAGTAGCTCTCATCCTATTGGCTGATTTCAAAATTTCAGCCAATAGGACTGCAAGGTACCGCAAATTGATTGCAGTACCTTGCATTCAATCTTCAGTGTATGACGGACATCGGATGAAGAGGAGCCTCCATGCCCCCAATTTTTTGGGGTGGCTTTTTTGTTTTATTTTAGATTAGGGTTTTTTGGGTTCAGAAAGAGCTCATACAAATGCCCCATTAGGGGCAATGGGTAATTTAGGTTTTTTAAGTGCTAGTTTTTTTTATTTTGGGGGATTTGGAGGCTGGGCGGTTTTACTGTTAGGGGGTAATTGGTAATTTTTGTAAGTAAAAGAGCTGTTTAACTTAGGGAAATGCCCTACATAATGCCCTTTTAAGGGCTATTGGTAGCTTAGTATTAGGTAATGGGGTGTCTTAAATGAACTCTTAAATGAGTAATAATTTTAGAGTACAAATATAATATTTAGTCTTAAAGGTTATTTAATATGAGGAATTTTAGATCCTTACTCTGACTTGTAAAGTGCATATATATATATATATATATATATATGTATATTTATGCAATATTTTCTGATTTTATCCCAGAGTGACAATATAACTACGTCCATAAAATATATCTGTTTATTTACACAGCTTTTTATGGCTCATTGAGGAATTAACAATTAAATTCTAACTAATCCAGATATATATTTATGTTTTCTTGACCATGCAAGGCATAAATTATATGAAATCTGGCTTATTATTTAGCTAAAAAGGGGCTTACAATGTACAAATTGTAGCTATGGGATTAAATATTTCTATATTATATTAATAGATAGAATTGACTAAGTTTCTAGTTTAAAATATTGCATAAATATACATATAGATGAGAAACTGATAAATAATCCAATGTAATAAGACTCTTAAAATTACTGTTGGTTTCAAAATACACAATTATTTATTAGATCAGCTATAAAACATAAAATGGCACAATATTCAATGCATAGGCCTAAAGACAATAACAATTAACATTTACTTAGCAGACAAATATAGATTTACACAAACATACATGACATAGGTACCTTGGGATTATCTTGTGAACAGTCTGGATGTTTCTGCTAGCTTCCTGTCCTCATCCTCCCCTCTCTCTGACTCCTGAATCCTGACTAACACTTGTTCTATATATTCAGAATTGTCCCATCTGTTAGTATTGCTTTGATGCAATTGGTTAATTTGTTTCCCGCTTCACCATATTTGGAAAACTGAATCCCATTGGTCCTAGCTGTTTACATGTAAATAGGGGCTATTGTAGGGGGTGGATAGCTATAAATCATATGGCTTGGACAGCTGTTCTGATTGTAAGGTCAGATGTTCTTTTGTCCATGATAACCTGTTATTTACCATCCACACCCCAACAGGTACATGAAAGACTCCTATTTACATGTAAACATTTGGCGACTCTTATTGAATGGGAGTAAGCCTGAGAAAATAACTCCTCTGTTTACTATCTCTTGATTCTTTTTGAGATAGACAGGGCATGGTAAACAAAAAGGCTTGTATGGTTTTTGTTCTTGAGACAGGGCAGTAAACAAAAGACTTCATAGCTTTTATAACTGAAATAGAGCATAGAAAGATATACAGCTTCTATATTTCTCATGGCTAATTAATATGACTAAAATATTATACAAATACATAAATATGCTCATACTGTCAGGGTTTCTTGACGCTCATCACCTATGTCCCTTTAAGGATTCTCTGGAGTCAGATTCCAAGCTTATATTAACCTGGTCATGCCCCTTCCACCTTGCTTCAGTATTGTTTTGAGCTCACTAGTTCAAGTTCCTATACTCTGCAGGTGAAACTTTCCAGGCTCCCTGTATTACTCAAAATCACGGATTACCTCCAATAACCACAGAACAGGATTGTTTGTGTTTAAAGACATTTCCCAACTGGATCTACACTTAACCGTTACAGGAATCAATTCCTCTTACAGCAGCACCTCCTAACAACAAGTGAGACCGGAGCTATTATCTATTACTTCACCTCCTCGCTGAATATTCCTACCTCCTTGTCTCTGACCTCCGGTTTGTATTCTTCTCAACAAGTAAGAAGTACTACAGCTCTCATTACCTGCTCTCTCCAAATCACCTCTGCCATTTTTAGAACGCAGCTGCTACACGCTGCACACGCTACTCACAGCGTGTCCATTCCTCTGCAGCACAGGTGCCTGTCAGCACAGGCAGAACAGACTCACCGTTAACACAGTCTTGCACTGAACCCAGTTTACACAGGTGCCTGTTTCCTTACATCAGAAGCCAAGTTACGCTCTGTTAATAATTTTGATTCAAGTTAAGCTAAACCTCTGGGAACTTCCTTATTTATTCTTTATCCTGATTCAGAAATACTGATCAGGATAGACACTTAACAGCAACTCTCTTTTGCCTTGTTGGGAATACTTAGCAACAGATAGCTTTGTATTTAACCTGCACTGGCATACATTCAAACTTATTAGCTCCGCAGCTGAGATCCACAGTCTAGCTAACTGTGATCCTTACACATACATACAATATATACATTGAAATGGAACTATAACATAAGCGATTTGCCAAACTGTAACAGGTGTTTTTATTTTGAGGGGATTTTTTATTTTTATAGGGGTATTAGTTTAGGTTTACATTTTTTATTTTGGATAGCTTTGTCTATTTTGTTCTGTAATTTTACTTTTTTTTATTTTTTTGTAACTTTGGCTTGGGGGTTTGTATTTTTTAAACATAGACTACCCTCTGGGCAGGCTTATTGCCTAGTGGGTAATAAAGGGATTATCTATATTTTTCAACAATAAAAAATTACAAGTAGACTGTCCCTTTAATCCCTTCTTTGTTACACTTATCAATATCCAGTTCAGTGCACCATGTCTTTTTATAAGAGGGAACTTCAGAATCATCTGGTATCAGTATTATATTATACAGTAAAAAGATGATGTGGGATGTTGCTGATAGTACACAGGTGCTCGAATGGGGTGAGGCCTCTATCCAACCCAGCTTTACGTTTATGGTTAGCTATGCAATGGGTAAATTGAGCATACCTAAACCAGGAAGAGAACAGCTCAGGATCCCACTCCTGGAGTTCAGATGGTGGCTTAATATTACCACCCTCTAAAGGGCAGAACACTCCCCCTCTTTAAGGCTATAGGTGTTCCGTGTGGGCGATCCCCTAACATAATAAAAGGATTTTCTCTAATGTGGCAATCATTTTGTCCCATTAAGAAAGAATGCCTGGATCAGCAGATACTTAAATAACAATCCTAGATGTCTTCCCATTCCAGATAAAGCCCTCAATCAGTTTTTGAAAATTGGGAATATAATCTGATGGGAGCGAAATCTAAGTGTGTAGTAAGTAAAGGGGGATATTTATCAAAGGTCTGGCGGACCTGATCTGACAGTGCGGATCAGGTCCGCCAGACCTCGCTGAATGCGGAGAACAATACACTCTCTGTATTCAGCATTGCACCAGCAGCTCTTGTGAGCTGCTGGTGCAACGTTGCCCCCTGCAGATTTGGGGCCAATCGTCCGCCAGCAGGGAGGTGTCAATCAACCCGATCGTACTCGATCGGGTTGATTTCAGGCGATGTCTGTCCGCCTGCTCAGAGCAGGCGGACTGGTTATGGAGCAGCGGTCTTTAGACTGTTGCTTCATAACTGCTGTTACTGGCAAGCTGCTGTTAACTGGCAAGCCTGCAGGCTCGCCAGAAACACGGGCCCTCAAGCTCCATCCGGAGCTTGATAAATGGACCCCAAAGTAGTAGAAGGAAGAATATTCATCTTTATTATTCCGATTTGCCTGAACCAAAAAACAAGTTTGTTTTTCCAAGAGAAAGAAAGAAGATAAGAAAGTCAACTTGGATGTATCAGATAGAGCATGTAATTATTAGACACTTTTAAATTCACTTTTATTTTCAAATGTGCTTCTCTTGGTATCACTTGTTGAAAAATAATACTCACATATCCTACACTAGTGGGAGCTAGCTGCTGATTGGTGCCTGCACACATTTGTCTCTTGTAATTGGCCAACTACATTAGTTCATCTAGCTGCTAGTAGTGAAATGCTGTTTCTTCAGCAAACGATAACAAGAGTAAGAAGCAAATTTGATAATTCAAGTAAACTGGAAAGTTTTTTAAGAGTGTATGTTCTATCCAAATCATGAAAGATATTTTTGCGGTGACTTATTGATATATTACAGGATGATTTGATAAATTCAATACCAGATTGTGAAGATGAGATATTCAACAATGCTGATTTTGTAAGGTACACAAAACCCTTATTTTTTTCTTTCATGATTCAGATAGAGCATGCAAATTTTCTTAATTCTCTTGCAATCTTTAATTGAAAAATCAGGAATGTAAGCATAGGAGCTGGCCCATTTATGGTTCAGCACCTGGGGTAGCGCTTGCTGATTGGTGGCTACATATTTGACCCAGTGGAACTAACCTAAAGCAAACTATAGGCAAAAGTCATTAAGATGGAAATTAGATGCCCTTCCACATTTTTCTAATTTAAGCAGAAGTTCAGGGATGGCTTTTCAATGTCTTTAATTGAACACAAACTGGATACATTGCGAGTTTGTGTTCTGATTCTCCTATCTTTACACCCATAGCATTGGGTTTAGAATATAGTGAAAAGACCATATTTATAATAGGACTGCCAAAGTGCATGGTTCCATATAGGAAAGACCAGTCTACCCGGTCAAAAGCCTTTTCCATATCAGTCAAAAATAAGGCCATGGCAAGAGAATGAAGCTTAGCATGGGTGATTATTTGCAATACCCTCAAGGTATTGTCTTTGGTCTCTCTTCCTGGTATAAAGCCAACCTGGTCTATCAATATAAGTTTCAGGAAGAATTTATTTAACCTTTTAGCGGGTTCTTTCGCCAATATTTTGATGTCGGTGTTCTAAATGGAAATAGTTCTGAAATTATAAGGTTTGTCCTATGTGTGCTTCTAACATATGGTCAGGAAGCGACCTTGCGTTTGCTAGTTCATTAAATAATGTAAGCATGTGTGGAAGGAGAAATATTTTGTAAAGTTTATAATATTTTGGGGTAAACCTGTCAATGTCCAGACTTTTCCCAGATAGTAATTCCACGATCGCATGAGACAGTTTATTTGCCGGTAGAGGGGAGTCTAGATATGCTCAGTTCCATCAAATATGCTTGTATTAGTGAATATTTTGGAGTTTGGCTTGTGAAATTGGCAGTCTTGGTATTATATAAAGAACCATAGTAGTTCCTGAAAGAGTTAGCAATATTCTTACTATACTTATGCACATAGCCATTTGCATTTTTGATAGAATGAATAAATTATTTCAGTTGTTTCTGGCGGATCATGCAGGGTTAACAGTTTGTCTGGTTTATTCCCTTGTTCAAAGAAATACTGTTTTAGCTGCAGGGCCCTATGCTGGTGGTCCTTCAACAAAAACTGCTTAGGTCAAGTCTAGTCTTATCCAAGAGGCATCCAGTGTCTGCATTTAGAGGGTTTTTCATATGTGCTTTCTCCAACTCCCCAATAGAGCAGAGGAAATGCTCATATTTCTCTCTACGGAGCTTCAAGACCCTAGCGTAGGGTTTAATGAACTCACCACTAAGGACACACTTATATGTCTCCCACATAGTGGAGGGTAATGTTTGCAATGGATTGTTAAGGTCAAAGTACTCTGCAATGGGTTTACCTATCTCCATTTTTACCAACTGGTTTTCCATAATTTTATCATCCAATTTCCATATGTAAGCTGAGAAGGGGGTGTCTGTCCACATTATGGCGCACCTAAATGGGGCAAGATCTGACCAAGTGATTGGCCCTATGTCACCCAGTGGAACTAACCTAAAGCAAACTATAGGCAAAAGTAATTCAACTAGTATAAAACACTGTTAAGAGTTTGAAATCAAAAGCAATATACGCAGGGAAAGTATCACCACAGCAAGCAAATAAGTAAGTAGTATAATTAAAGAAAAACAGAAAATAAGCCAATTAGACCATATCAGCTCATTATAATCTTGACATTTTTGGAAGTAGAAGGAGGGGAAGAAAGGAGAAGGAGTAGAGTATAACCAGGGATAGGCATGGTGTCCGTGACTAGCCCTTGCAGTGTCCACCACAACCTTAGTATATCTTTTCTTTCTGATTAAATAATAGGAATAAAAAAATTGTAGTGTGAATAAAGTTAGTGGCTTGTCAAGAGACTGCTAGCGATATTGGGTGATACGTTATGGAATAAATAAAGCCTGAGTGAAATACTGGATGTGTATCTGCATCTGTATAATAACACCCAGCTCTATACAAAGACACAGTAGTGACACTGGCACATGCATAGAGCCAGACAAGGACTGGTTATAGGGTCCGTGGTATCTGCATCATCAGTATAATAACACCCAGCGCTATATAATGACACAGTAGTGACACTGGCACATGCGTATAGCCAGACAAGGACTGGTTATAGGATCAGTGGTATCTGCATCAGTATAATAACACCCAGTGCTATATAATGACACAGTAGTGACACTGGCACATGGGTATAGCCAGACAAGGGCTGGTTATAGGGTCAATGGTATCTGCATCAGTATAATAACACCCAGCTCTATACAAAGACACAGTAGTGACACTGGCACATGGGTATAGCCAGACAAGGACTGGTTATAGGGTCAGTGGTATCTGCATCAGTATAATAACACCCAGCGCTATATAATGACACAGTAGTGACACTGGCACATGGGTATAGCCAGACAAGGGCTGGTTATAGGGTCAGTGGTATCTGCATCATCAGTATAATAACACCCAGCGCTATATAATGACACAGTAGTGACACTGGCACATGGGTATAGCCAGAGGAGGGCTGGTTATAGAATCAGTGGTATCTGCATCAGTATAATAACACCCAACACTATATAATGACACAGTAGTAACACTGGCACATGGGTATAGCCAGAGGAGGGCTGGTTATACAATCAGTGGTATCTGCATCAGTATAATAACACCCAGCGCTATATAATGACACAATAGTGACACTGGCACATGGGTATAGCCAGAGGAGGGCTGGTTATAGAATCAGTGGTATCTGCATCAGTATAATAACACCCAACACTATATAATGACACAGTAGTAACACTGGCATATGGGTATAGCCAGAGGAGGGCTGGTTATACAATCAGTGGTATCTGCATCAGTATAATAACACCCAGCGCTATATAATGACACAGTAGTGACACTGGCACATGGGTATAGCCAGAAGAGGGCTGGTTATAGAATCAGTGGTATCTACATCAGTATAATAACACCCAGCACTATATAATGACACAGTAGTGATACTGGCACATGGGTATAGCCAGAGGAGGGCTGGTTATAGGATCAGTGGTATCTGCATCAGTATAATAACACCCAGCACTATATAATGACACAGTAGTGACACTGGCACATGGGTATAGCCAGACAAGGGCTGGTTATAGAATCAGTGGTATCTGCATCTGTATAATGACACCCAGCTCTATACAAAGACATAGTAGTGACACTGGCACATGGGTATAGCCAGACAAGGGCTGGTTATAGGGTCAGTGGTATCTACATCAGTATAATAACACCCAGTGCTATATAATGACACAATATTGACACTGGCACATGGGTATAGCCAGAGGAGGGCTGGTTATAGGATCAGTGGTATCTGCATCAGTATAATAACACCAAGCACTATAAAATGTTTTTATTTTCAAATGTACCTTGGTGTCCTTCACTAAGGTCTGTACTTTGGAAAATGTCCGCCACAGCCTTTGTCTGTGCCTATCCCTGAGTATAACATTGTTTCTCAACCATGGTTCTCAAGTACCCCCAACAAGCCAGGTTTTAATTATAGCTGAACTAGTGCACAGGTGAAATAATCATCTGATGGGTGAGAGCAGGTTAGTAACCATGGTTACTGATCAGCTAATTACTTCACCTGTGCACTGGTTCAGTTTTAATGAAAACCTGGCCTGTTGGGGGTACTTGAGGACCACAGTTGAGAAACACTGGAGTAGAGGACATAGAATCAGGGAGGGCTAAGGATGGTTAGAGCAAGCAGAGTATAGAACACTATTAGATCATAATAAACAGATTGAAATGAACATTAACCTTTTAAACTTGGTTTGCACTTTACCTCAGTGGACAAGTATAAATTATACAATACGAACAAGCATTAGTAATAATACAATAAGGGTATAACCTGAGCTAGCACTGAAGTAGGATAACTAATTTAGGTAAACACTTGAACTTCTATTCTCTGCAGGCATCTGTAAATAGAGAGTAAGAGATGAGGAGTTGATGAGTTTGGGGACCCCATATATTACAATGGTAACAGTTGTCCAAGTCCTTAATTTAATCAATTAGCACTTGTATAGTGGTAGAATCTGATTGTAGCTCTATAGATACTTCTTTACACAATTTTGCATGCTACCAAATTCATCTTTTATATGGGAGACTCTCTTGTCCAGAGATATTATATCTTTGCGCAGTTCACTAAAGAGGTCCTTCATCTCTTGCCTAACCTCTTTGATGTTTTCTTTGGAAGAAAGCTGCTGTATATTTGTAATATAATTAATGGACTTGAGCAACAACTGTTTTGTCTCTTATTGTTAATATTCTCTACAGCTTGGTCAGCTGCTTGGTTTACTTGTTTAAGGAAATGATTAAGCCTTTTAGATTTTACCCCTTTATCGTACTCCCAGGTTTTTTGTTAGGCATTAAAAACAAGGCTGTAGATTGGAGTTGGTCAAGTAAACTACCAAATTCTGTGAAATGTTAGCAACTTTCATCCATTAAGTATGCGGGAGTTGTTTAAGGTTGAGACCATGCTCGCCTCTATTGACTGTCTACTGATGAAATATAAGTAATGCTTAATATGAAATAAAGGGGAGTGTAATTCCAGAGTACAGATGATATAAATTGAATTCAAGACAGCAAATCTTGTCTGATGAGAGCTCCCCAAATTTAGCAGCTGGGACAAGGTTATTTGTTTTTCACATAGTGAAGGCCTACTCATCCAGTTGCAACTGTATAAGGATTGAGAACACAGTAGAAAGTGTAGAATAAACAAGCACAAGTATAGCTTACAGTAATATGAAAAATGCAGTGGTTAAAGTCCAATATTCAGTTGAGAAGGAAGTAATAAAGAAAAACAAAACTCCACTGAGAACTTCCCCAGAGCAGCAAAGGGGACAAGATTGTGCGTTAGAGGTGCCCTTAAATCATAAGAACACGTTTGAAATGTAAAATTGAAGGCACCAGTTTATATACCCTGCTGATTTCTGTGCAGTCATCCTTTGATTGCAGGTGTCTATGAGAGTATACAGAGTGCTGAGTGCACAGATACAGTAAATAAATCCAAATGACAGCAGCTTTTACCAAACGATATAAAATCTCACAGCTTTATTTGGAGTTTCCCCATGGTACAAAGATTAAGACAACAACGTTTCGGGCTTGTTGCCCTTAGTCATGTCAAGTAATACTGAATACCAAACATAGTGCCATTTATAGGAATGTGCAAACAATAAGACACACCCCTTTAACCCTTTCAGGTCTTACATACTTTAAATATATTGTATACATTCAATTAAAACAATTGTTTGCAACATCATTTTAAATAAAACACTCTGGCCTCTAGTTATGAAACTGTCTACTTACCTGCATTCGCCAGCCCAATACGCTCGCCTAAGCTTGCCTACCATAGCCGCCGTGGACCTGAATACGTTCGCCAAAGTTATCAAGAAAGCTGTCAAGAAGCCGCGCACCAAGTACGGAGCGATGAGCAGCGGACTGTTGTTAACTGACAATCATCGATCTCGCTGCTCATCGGCTTCTTCGCAGCTTTCTTGATAGCCTGTCACTAAGCACCCACACTAAACTACACAGTTTTACCCCCTAAACCTCCGCTCCCGGAGCCCCCCGCACCTAAATAAATTTATTACCCCCTAAACCGCCGCTCCTGGACCCCGCTGCAACTAAAATAAATGTATTAACCCCTAAACCACCGCTCCCGGACCCTGCCGCCACCTACATTATACCTATTAACCCCTATCCTGCCCCCCACTACACCGCCGCCACCTATATTCAAGTTATTAACCCCTATCCTGCGGATCCCGGACCCCACCGCAACTAAATAAATTGTTTAACCCCTAAACCAGCCCACCACCACCTACATTAAAGTTATTAACCCCTATCCTGCCCCCCACTACACCGCCGCCACCTACATTAAACTCATTAACCCCTAAACCGCCGCTCCCAGACCCCGCCGCAACTAAATTAAATGTTTAACCCCTAAACCGCCACTCCCGGACCACGCCGCCACCTATATTAAACTTATTAACCCCTATCCTGACCCCCTATATCGCCGCCACCTATATAAACTTATTAACCCCTAAACCTAAGTCTAACACTAACACTAACACCCCCCTAACTTTAATATTATTTTAATAAATCTAAATAAAACTTACTATTATGAACTAAATTATTACTATTTAAAAATAAATACTTACCTGTAAAATAAACCCTAAGATAGCTACAATATAATTAATAATTATATTGTAGCTATTTTAGTATTAATTTTTATTTTACAGGCAACTTTGTATTTATTTTAACTAGGTACAATAGTTATTAAATAGTTATTAATTATTTAATAACTACCTAGCTAAAATACTTACAAAATTACCTGTAAAATAAATCATAACCTAAGTTACAATTAAACCTAACACTACACTATTATTAAATTAATTAAATTAACTACAATTACCTAAAATTAAATTAAATTAAATAAACTAAACTATAGTACAAAAACAAACACTAAATTACAGAAAATAAAAAAGAATTACAAGAAGTTTAAACTAATTACACCTAATCTAAGCCCCCTAATAAAATAATAAAGCCGCCCAAAATAAAAAATGCCCTACCCTATTCTAAATTACAAAGTAACCAGCTCCCAACATTAAAACCCACCACCCACATACCCCTACTCTAACCCACCCAACCGGGCCGAAATCTTCATCCAAGGTGCACAGAAGAGGTCCTTCATCCGGTAGAAGTCTTCATCCAGGCGGCGTCTTCAATCTTCATTGAGATTGAGCTTGCATTCTATTGGCTGATCGGAACAGCCAATAGAGTGCGAGGTCAATCCAATTGGCTGATTGGATCAGCCAATCGGATTGAACTTCAATCTGATTGGCTGATTGAATCAGCCAATCAGATTTTTCCTACCTTAATTCCTATTGGCTGATAGAATCCTATCAGCCAATCGGAATTCATGGGACGCCATCTTGGATGACGTCCCTTAAAGGAACCTTCATTCGTTGTTCAGCCGTCAGTTGAAGAGGATGGCTCTGCGTCGGCTCCGCTCCGGATTGATGAAGATTGAAGACGCGGCCTGGATGAAGACTTCTACCGGAGGAAGGACCTCTTCTGTGCACCTTGGATGAAGATTTCGGCTCGGTTGGGTGAAGACGACTCAAGGTAGGGAGATCTTCAGGGGGTTAGTGTTAGGTTTTTTAAGGGGGGTTTGTGTGGGTTAGAGTAGGGGTATGTGGGTGGTGGGTTTTAATGTTGGGGGGGTTGTATTTTTTTTTACAGGTAAAAGAGCTGATTGCTTTGGGGCAATACCCCGCAAAAAGCCCTTTTAAGGGCTGGTAAAAGAGCTGGTTACTTTGTAATTTAGAATAGGGTAGGGCATTTTTTTTTATTTTGGGGGACTTTATTATTTTATTAGGGGGCTTAGATTAGGTGTAATTATTTTAAACTTCTTGTAATTCTTTTTTATTTTCTGTAATTTAGTGTTTGTTTGTTTTTTGTACTATAGTTTAGTTTATTTAATTTAATTTAATTTTAGGTAATTGTAGTTAATGTATTTAATTAATTTAATGATATTGTAGTGTTAGGTTTAATTGTAACTTAAGTTAGGATTTATTTTACAGGTAATTTTGTAAGTATTTTAGCTAGGTAGTTATTAAATACTTAATAACTATTTAATAACTATTCTACCTAGTTAAAATAAATACAAAGTTGCCTGTAAATAAAAATAAATACTAAAATAGCTACAATATAACTATTAGTTATATTGTAGCTATCTTAGGGTTTATTTTACAGGTAAGTATTAAGTTTTAAATAGGATTAATTTAGATAATACGAGTAATATTATTTAGATTTATTAAAATAATATTTAAGTTGGGGGGGTTAGGGTTAGTGTTACACTTAGGTTTAGGGGTTAATAATTTTAATATAGGTGGCGGCGGTATAGGGGGGGCAGGATAGGGGTTAATAACTTTAATATAGGTGGCGGCGGGGTCCGGGAGCGGCGGTTTAGGGGTTAAACAAGTTATTTAGTTGCGGCGGGGTCCGGGATCCGCAGGATAGGAGTGAATACGTTTATGTAGGTGGCAGCGGTATAGGGGGCGGCAGATTAGGGGTTAATATGTATAATGTAGGTGGCGGCAGGGTCCGGGAGCGGCAGTTTAGGGGTTAACATGTTTAATATAGTTGTGGCAGGGTCTGGGAGTGGCGGTTTAGGGGTTAATAAGTTTATTATAGTGGCGGCGGGGTCCGGGAGCGGCGGTTTAGGGGGTAATAAATTTTTTTAGTTGCGGTGGTGTAGGGGGGCAGATTAGGGGTGTTTAGACTCGGGGTACATGTTAGGGTGTTAGGTGCAGACATCTACCATAGGAATCAATGGGATATCGGGCAGCAGCGAACATGAGCTTTCGCTATGGTCAGACTCCCATTGATTCCTATGGGATCCGCTGCCTCCAGGGCGGCGGATTGAAATCCAGGTACGCTGGCCCGGAATAGTGGCGAGCGTACCTGGTAGTAATTTGATAACTACCAAAAGTAGTCAGATTGTGCCGAACTTGCGTTCGGAACATCTGTAGTGACGTAACCATCGATCTGTGTTGGACTGAGTCCGGCGGATCGTAGGTTACGCACTATATTCTACTTTTGCCGGGCAGTAGGGCTTGATAACTATGGCGAATCAGCCTCGCCACAGCTAGAGGCCACAGTATCAGTGGAATGTGCATGCATAAACATAATATCATTTGTGTAATGAATCAAATCTTTAGAAGCATCTTTGGTAAGGTTAATTACAAAAAAGTTATACAAAAAAGTTAGACAAAAAAGGAGAAAAGACAGATGGCAGACAATATTGGACATACTCTATAAAAATATAGATAGATCTAACTCCTTATTGTAATGCTTGTGGGATACTCCTCTATCAGACCGAACTCAGCCAGTAGTCTTGTTATCCCGGCGTTGAGACGGAATGATAGGGAATATCCCAGAGCAGAGTAGTTTTGCAAGATGAGATAAATGGCTCTCACCACAGGCAGGACAATCCTTGGCGGCAACCGGCAAGAAACCAGAGACAAACCACTAGGGTCAGACAGGCAAGGTTCTGCAACAGTAAGGCAGTCCAGGGGTAAACCACTAGGATGGTCAGGCAGGCAGGGTTCGGCAACAGTAAGGTAGTCCAGGGGTAAACCACTAGGATGGTCAGGCAGGCAGGGTTTGGCAAAAGTGAGGCAATCCAGGGCAGATAGGGGTTAACAGGCAGAGTGGTCAGACAAGCAAAGTTCAGCAGCAGTATCAATCCAGCAGTTAAGGGTTAAAGAGGCAGAGTGGTCAGACAAGCAAAGTTCAGCAGCAGTATCAATCCAGCAGTTAAGGGTTAAAGAGGCAGAGTGGTCAGACAAGCAGGGTTCAGCAACAAAATAGCAATCAAGCATACAAATCAATAACACCCAGGAGAACAGTAAGTAACACCTATACTTGGGCAGTGATAGGTAGGACTGACGTTACTTACATAGGTACAGGATTCGCGCCACAGGAGATCCAGACCGGCTTCTGCAGGAGGAAGCGTGCGGCGATGACGTCACCGCCGCACGCAGAGAGGAGCTGACTCCCACCTAGGCCACGAGCAGACAGCAGGCGCCACGTCCCTAGCAACAGGTAGAGTGGCGCGGCGAAATATATCCCCCCTCTCAAGGGTTCCCTCTGGGAACCCGAGTCAGCCTCAAGGATGAGCAACATGGAATCTAGAGACCAAGGATGGAGAATGCACATCACGGGCAGGAACCCAGGAACGATCCGCCACAGAGTAACCCTTCCAATATACCAGATACTGCAGTTGTCTTCGCCTCTATCTGGAGTCCCAGGATCTTAGCAACCTCATATTCAGGGTCACCACGGACCAGGAGCAGAGGAAGAGGAGCTCAGAGCTGGGTATATCTGTTCCTGATGTAAGGCTTGAGTTGTGAGATATGGAAGACTGCGTGTATGCGCAGAGTTTTTGGCAAGGTTGCTTTGTAGGCAACAGGAGACAGTCTTTTCAGGACTTTGTAAGGACCAATAAACCTAGGCCCCAATTTTTGACAGGGTTGACGTAGACGAATGTGTCGAGTAAAGACCCAAACACGTTCACCCTCTGAGAGGGCACGTACAGAAGCTCTATGACAATCAGCAAACTTCTTATATCTAGAGACAGCTGAACGTAGCTGAGAGCGAATACGTTGCCAATGAGTGGTGAGTTCAGTAACGTGTCGGTCTGCAGCAGGAACCCCAGTGGATTGAGCAGAAAGAGGGAAGACACAAGGTTGATACCCTGCTGCTGCTTGAAATGGAGAACATCGAAGAGAAGAGTGCCAATGATTGTTTCTTGCCAGCTCCGCTAGGGGTAACAACTCGGACCAGTTGGTATGGAGAGCATTGAAAAAGGCTCTAAGATAAGCTTCAAGATGCTGGTTTACTCTCTGTTAGACCATTGGTCTGAGGATGGTAGCTAGAAGACAAGGAAACTGTGGTTCCAATCAACTTACTAAAGGCTCTCAAAAATGTAGAAATTAATTGTGGACCTCTGTCGGAAACAATATTTACAGGAATGCCATGGAGTCGTACCACATGCAGATGGAAAAGAGATGATAATTCTTGGGCAGAAGGCAGTTTTGTTAGGGGTACAAAATAAGCCAGTCTGGAAAAGCGATCCACCACAACCCAGATAACTGTATGGTAGTCAGAAGATGAGAGGTCCACAATGAAGTCCATTGTTAAGTGTGTCCATGGTTGTTTGGGAATGGACAATAGTTGGAGCAAGCCGGGAGGCAAGGATCAGGGAGTTTTGTTGGCAGCACAAGTTATACAGGCTTTTACATAATCCTGAGCATCAGCCTTCATAGTAGGCCACCAAATGTGTTGGGAAAGACGCTTAAAAGTCAAACCAGGATGTCCTGAGAGTTTACGGTCATAAGCCCAGGACAGTACAGGAGTGCGTAGGTTCAGAGGTACAAAAAAGATATCGGAAGCCACGGGGGCTTCAGGAGGTTTATTTGACTGGGGACGTTGCAGCCTTTGAAGAAGGGTGGTATTCAATTGAGCAACCACACAGGAGGGGGGTATGATATGTTCAATAGGAGCTTCAGAGGAATCACTTAAGTGAGGAAACTGACGGGAAAGGGCATCCGCCTTCTTGTTCTTGGTCCCAGGAATATAAGAGACCACAAAGTTAAAGCAGGAAAAGAACAAGGCCCACCTGGCCTGTCGAGGATTGAGTTGATGAGCTGTCTATAGATAAGTCAGATTCTTGTGGTCAGTGAGAATCTGAATGGGATTAGCGGTGCCTTTTAACCAATGACGCTATTCCATCAAGGCCATCTTAATGGCTAAGAGTTCCCGATTACCCACATTATAATTCCTCTCTGCAGGAGTAAAACGTTTAGAAAAAAGGCTACAGGGTGCGACTTGGAGGTTAAAGTATCACTTTGGGTTAGAACTGCTCCAGCCTCTATCTCGGATGCATCAACCTCTAAAGTGAACTGTAGATCAGGATGAGGATGGCGGAGCACAGGAGCAGAACAAAACGCTTGTAATGCCCAGATCTTGTGTTGAAGGTGGTCTTCCATTCGTGGCCTGGGAAGATATGGATCAGATTGTATGCCCCACATAAGTCTAACTTGGTGAAGAAGTGAGCTTTCTGGAGTGAGTCATAGAGCTCAGTGATCAAAGGAATGGGATAGTGGTTCTTGATAGTTATATTATTCAAGGCCCTGTAGTCGATGCAGGGTCTGAGCCCACCACCCTTCTTATCAACGACAAAGAAGCCTGCCCCAGCAGGAGAGGAGGAAGGGTGAATTAAGCCTTTAGCTAGATTCTCTTGGATATATTCCTCCATAGATTTGGTTTCAGCTTTGGAAAGTGGGTAAGTCCTCCCTTTAGGTAGTGGGGCTCCGGGAAGGAGGTAAATTGTGCAGTCATAGGGACGGTGGGGTGGTAACACGATGGCTGCCTTTTTCTCAAACACATCTGTGAAGTCCGTATATACTGAGGGAAGGTTTGGAGGAGTCTATATACTGGCTATGGGGATATGGAGTAGAGGAGTGACTTTAGCAAGGAGGCACCCCAGGAGGCCAGTTGTCCTTCAGCCCAGTCAAACTGTGGATTGTGTATACGAAGCCAAGGAAGACCAAGGATGACAGGCTGTGCTGGAGAATGAATGACCTCGAACTGCAGCTGTTCGTATGAAGGACTCCCACAGTCAGGGTCAGGGGTGCTGACTCAAAATGGATCAACCCTGAACCAAGGGGGGTGCCATCCAGAGTAGTTATTTTGAGACAATGTCTTTTCTGCAGAAGAGGCAAGCCAGCTTGAATCATAAAACGGTGATCCAGAAAGTTTCCAGCTGTCCCTGAATCAATGAAGGCTTGAGTGTGGACAGTGTTCTGGAGAAAGGTAAGCGTTACAGGTACTAGAATCCGGAATGATAGGGAATATCCCAGAGCAGAGTAGGTTTGCAAGATGAGATAAATGTCACTCACCACAGGCAGGACAGTCCTTGGCGGCAACAGGCAGGATACCAGAGACAAACCACTAGGGTGGTCAGGCAGGCAGGGTCTGGCAACAGTAAGGCAGTCCAGGGGTAGACCACTAGGATGGTCAGACAGGCAGGGTTCGGCAACAGTAAGGTAGTCCAGGGGTAAACCACTAGGATGGTCAGGCAGACAGGGTTTGGCAACAGTGAGGCAATCAAGGGCAGATAGGGGTTAACAGGTAGATTGGTCAGACAAGCAGAGTTCAGCAGCAGTATCAATCCAGTAGTTAACTTTTAAAGAGGCAGAGTGGTCAGACAAGCAAAGTTCAGCAGCAGTATCAATCCAGTAGTTAAGGGTTAAAGAGGCAGAGTGGTCAGACAAGCAGGGGTCAGCAACAAAATAGCAATCCAGTATACAAATCAATAACACCCAGGAGAACAGTAAGTAACACCTATACTTGGGCAGTGATAGGTAGGACTGACATTACTTACATAGGTGCAGGATTCACGCCACAGGAGATCCAGACCGGCTTCTGCAGGAGGAAGCAGGCGGCAATGATGTCACCGCTGCATGCAGAGAGGAGCCGACACTTATTCATCCCTATTGGGGACATTGTGTCTAATTTTGTAATCCAAAATGCATCTCTTTGTTTTAAAAGGAGACTCCTATTTCCACCCCTTCTCAAAGGTTTAACATGGTCAATAATCAAGAATTTGAGCTGACTCACATTATGCCCTGCTTCTATAAAATGTTCAGCAACTGGATTTTTGATATAGTTTGTGCAAATATTCGATTTATGTTCAATTATGCGGTCTCGGACAGGTCTTGTGGTCTCTCCTACGTAGCTCAGCCCACATAGGCACTTGATCATATATATGAAAAAATTTGTGTTACACGTAAAAAAAAAAAGCATTGATGAAAAATGTCTTCCCATTCCGGGGATGAAAGAACACTTTCCCTTTTTACATGTTGTTACAATTACAACATCCCAAAAAGGGATAACATCCATGGGTTTTTTTCAGTAATATATGTCTGCCTTTTAATGCTGCTGGGACCTATGTCAGAATTAATGAGTTTGTCTCTAAAATTACTGCATCATTTATATGCAGGCATAAAGTTAATTTGAAACTCTGGGACACTTGGGTTACATTTTCCTAGAATGTGCCAATACTTCCTAAGTATAGATATAACCTTGGAGCTCAAAGAATTATATTGCATTACATAAACTAAATTGTCTTTTTTTACTTCATCTTAACTTTGGACTTTGTCAATTCCTCCTTGCTCAATGTCAATACATCCATGATCTCTTGTTCAATTAATGTCTCAGGGTAACCCCTAGCCACAAACTTTTTACCCATTCCCGTCAGTCTTATTGGTACAAGTGTCTCATCCGAGACAATCCTTTTTACACTTAATAGCTTACTGTGGGGTAATGATTCCTTCAGTTTTATAGGATGAGCACTACCAACGTGTAAAATATTATTTTTTATCAGTGGCCTTCACATACAGATCAGTTTCCAAAGTCCGTCCAACCTTGTATACAGTGGTATCAAGAAACTCAATTTTTTCTTCACTGTGTGACAAATTAAAATTGTTCTGTGTAGTTGCAATGTTAATTTCTCCCACAAACTCCAATGTCACCCAACCATACCCCAAAGATGTTAACAACTTCCCATAATTTTGTCCCAATGTAACAGTTCATTTTGTAAATGTTTTGTAATCTTCATATGGTAATATAGATTAGTAATGATATGCAAATAATACTGGCAAAGTATTCTTGGTTAAACCTGTTTGTGAGACGAATATCTTGCTGCAACATTGTAACTAAAATATTGCACAGTTCAAAAGGATTTGTATCTGCCTTTGTTATATTTGCAAGTTGTAATTCACTCTCCATTATAAACAATAGAGCTGAATCTAATAACCATTTACCTACAGTAGGGTGAATATTATTCCCTTTGCTATTGTTTCCCTCCTGTACCTGCAGATCCCTTTTAACTTGTTCTCTTATTTTAACTCATTACAGAATTTAGTTGGTAAAGTTCTGCATTTATACTGGGCTCCGCCATCCTGTAGCTCACATATTGTTGCATCATGTGACAGAAGCAGAGCATTTTCACAGATCTGTGATGTGATTGGCTTTTTGACAGCTGTGCACAGTTTAGCTCACATGATAGAGAGAGCATGTGTTAAATTTGTATAGTTTCTTACTCAGTTTAAAAGTTATGTAACAAATATAAGCTCCAAGATGGCGGAGTCCAGTGTGAAGATGATAATTGTAAGTGGCTAAAGTAAGAGAACAACTTTGAAGAGAGCTGCAGGCACAGGAGGAAAAATAATAGCATGATGGTAACCATAAATATCATCAGTTGTTTATCACAAAAGAAAGCTATTACATTAGATATATATATATATATATAAATATATATTTAAAAATAAATTTTCTTCTATATGAAAAACGTTGTAATGTAAAATATTCATGAGTACCTTTGGGTTAACACAGTTGGTCTAATGTGTGTTTGGTTAGCGTACCACTTGTAATCTGTCCCTAAATGTTTTAAAAAGCATTTAACATTTTCATTTTTTTTTTAAATATGCATTGATATGCAGGCCGGAAATGCAGCCTTTGACAAGACTCTTACTTTGCTCTGGCCAATCAGGAACTGAAATAAACAAGATCTTGCACATATCGACCAATCACAGTGCAGCTAGGGTTTTCACCCAGCCGGTATTTTTAAGGGTCAGGTCAAAATTAAAAATAAACAATAAATTTAGACACAAAGATGGCGAAACGTCTGTTTTCTAATTGGAAACAAATGATAATTTAATATCAGCACTAACAGCTTTAGTTCCTAAGTTACAGTATCCCACAAAAGTAAGTACACCCATAACATTTTTGTAAATATTTTATTATATCTTTTCATGTGACAACACTGAAGAAATTAGACTTTGCTACAGTGTAAAGTAGTGAGTGTACAGCCTGTATAACAGTGTACATTTGCTATCCCCTCAAAATAACTCAACACACAGCCATTAATGTCTAAACCGTTGGAAACACCCCTAAGTGGAAATGTCCAAATTGGGCCCAAAGTGTCAATATTTTGTGTGGCCACCATTATTTTCCAGCACTGCCTTAACCCTCTTGGGCATGGAGTTCACCAGAGCTTCACAGGTTGTCACTGGAGTTATCTTCCACTCCTCCATGACGACATCAAGGAGCTGGTGGATGTTAGAGACCTTGCACTCCCCCACCGTTTGAGGATGCCCCACAGGTGCTCAATAAGGTTTAGATCTGGAGACATGCTTGGCCAGTCCATCACCTTTACCCTCAGCTTCTTTAGAAAGGCAGTGGTTGTCTTGGAGGTGTGTTTGGGGTCCTTATCATGTTGGAATACTGCCCTGCGGCCCAGTCTCCGAAGGGAGGGGATCATGCTTTGCTTCAGTATGTCACAGGACATGTTGGCATTCATGGTTCCCTCAATGAACTGTAGCTCCCCTGTACAAGCAGCACTTATGCAGGCCCAGACCATGGCACTCCCACCACCATGCTTGACTGTAGGCAAAACACACGTGTCTTTGCACTCCTCACCTGGTTGCCGCCATACATGCTTGACACGATCTGAACCAAATAAGTTTATCTTGGTCTCGTCGGTCCACAGGACATGGTTCCAGTAATCCATGTACTTAGTCTGCTTGTCTTCAGCAAACTGATGGCTGGCTTTATTGTGCATCATCTTTAGAAGAGGCTTCCTTCTGGGATGACAGCCATGCAGACCAATTTGATGCAGTATGCAGCATATGGTCTGAGCACTTACAGGCTGACCACCCACCCCTTCAACCTCTGCAGCAATGTTGGCAGCACTCATTATTATTATTATTATTTAATTATAAAGTGCCAACAGATTCCTCAGCGCTGTCTATGGGTACAGAGATAAAGTACAGTACAATACAATATAAAAGACACCAGACAAAGTTTAACAAACAAATATAGCGGGAATTGAGGGCCCTGTTCCCGTGGAAAATTACAATCTAGATGGGTAGGAGGGTGAGAAACAGGAGGTGAGGACTGCAAAGGTGAGGCTGATGTTAGTGTGGAGTTTGATGAGGGCAGCAATTAGGCAAGTGGAATTCATTTGTTACTGATTTGGAGATAGGCTTCCATGAATAGAAAGGTCTTTAGGGAGCGTTTAAAGGGGGAAAGGTTAGGGGAGAGTCTGACAGCTCTAGGAAGTGCATTCCAGATGATTGGTGCTGCACAAGAGAAGTCCTGTAGCCTAGCATGGGAGGAGGTGATGGTAGAAGATGCAAGGAGCAGGTCATTGTTGGATCTTAGGGGCGGGCTGGAGTATATTTGCTGATGAGTGAGGACAGGTGGGGGGGGCTGCGTTGGCAAGGGCTTTGTAGGTCAGGATGAGAATTTTGAATTTAATTCTGCTGGAGTATATTTGTTGATGAGTGAGGACAGGTGGGGGGCTGCGTTGGCAAGGGCTTTGTAGGTCAGGATGAGAATTTTTAATTTAATTCTGCTGTGGATGGGTAGCCAGTGAAGGGACTCGCAGAGAGGTGCAGCAGGTACAGAGCATCGGGAGAGGTGGATTAGCCTAGCAGAGGCATTTAGGATGGATTGAAGAGGGGAGAGGCAGGAGAGAGGGAGGCCAGTTAGTAGGTTATTACAGGAGTCAAGTCGGGAGATTACCAGGGAGTGGATTAGCTGTTTAGTAGTTTCAGCACTCAGAAAAGGACGAATTTTGGAGATATTGCGTAGGTGGTTGCGACAGGAGGAAGAGAGCAATTGGATGTGGGGTATTAAGGAGTCAAGTGTAACTCCTAAGCAGCGGACTTAGGGTGATGGGGAGATAGTGGTGTCACCAACAGTGAAAAGTTAGAAACCGGGGTAGAATTAGAGGGGGGATTAGGAGGAGCTCAGTCTTGGACATGTTGATTTTTAGGTGGTGAGAGGCCATCAAAGAAGAAATGCCAAACAAGCAGACACTGATGTGAGAAAGGACAGAAGGAGAGAGTGAAGGAGTGGATAGGTACTGTAGATCTGAGTATCATCAGCGTAGAGGTGGTAGTTGAAGCCATAGCTACTGATAAGTTTATTCAGTGAGGATGTATAAATAGAGAAGAGTAGAGGACCCAGAACAGAGCCTTAAAGTACTCCAAAAGACAGAGGCAATGGAGAAGAGGAATCACCAGCAAAGGAGACAGAAAAGGACCTATTAGAGAGATAAGAGTGGATCCAGGAAAGGGCAGTGTCAGAGAGCCCAAGGGAACTGAGAGTCCATAGGAGAAGGGGATGGTCAACGGTGTCAAAGGCAGCAGACAGATCAAGTAAGATAAGTATTGAGTAGTGGCTGTTTTTTTTAGCAGAAAGATCATTAGTAGCCTTGGTGAGGGCAGTCTCAGTTGAGTGTTGGGAACGGAAGACACTCATATGTCTATTTCCCAAAGACAACCTCTGGATATGACGCTGATCATGTGCACTCAACTTCTTTGGTCGACCATGGCGAGGCCTGTTCTGAGTGGAACCTGTCCTGTGAAACCGCTGTATTGTCTTGCCCACCGTGCTGCAGCTCAGTTTCAGGGTCTTGGCAATTTTCTTAAAGCCTATGCCATCTTTATGTAGAGCAAAAATTATTTTTTTCAGATCCTCAGAGAGTTCTTTGCCATGAGGTGCCATGTTGAACTTCCAGTGATAAGTATAAGAGAGTGTGAGAGCAAAAACACCAAATTTAACACACCTGCTCCCCATTCACACCAGAGACCTTTTAACACTAATGAGTCACATAACACCAGGGAGGGAAAATGGCTAATTGGGCCCAATTTGGATATTTCCACTTAAGGGTGTACACACTTTTGTTGCCAACAGTTTAAACATTATTGACTGCGTGTTGAGTTATTTTGAGGGGACAGCAAATTGTCACTGTTATACAGGCTGTACACTCACTACTTTACATTGTAGCAAAGTATCATTTCTTCCGTGTTGTCACATGAAAATTATAATAAAATATTTATAAAAATGTGAGGGGTGTACTCACTTTCGTGGGATACTGTATGTTGTATAATTGATTTTGCCTGGCTGGTATTTTTTTCCAGAATAGGTGGAAACCCTAGACGCAGCAAATAGTAGAGTCAGGGTTCAACGTTCCAAGGAATGCACTCCTGCCTCTAAGGGGGAGTGGAAATAATACAATTTTCAGCGTATGGAGACAAAAGAAATAAAGAAAATGCATTTGCAAGTGTTTTAAATGTTGTATATTTATGCATTTTAGCCCAGATAACAGGTGGAATGCATTGACAACGAATGGTTCTTTGTTTTTTGTGCAACCTTGTGCAAAGAAAACCTCATAATTTAGTATTACAAGCAGATGGTTAAATATTTTAATAACCAAAGCATTTTAACGCACCAGAGACTTTTTTAGTGCGCCCTATACTTTTAATCAATCGAGCATGGAGGGCCATTAAAGGGGCATGATACCCAAATGCTGAAACACTTGAAAGTGATGCAGCATAACCTTAAAAAGCTGACTAGAAAATATCACCTGAACATCTCTATGTAAAAAAGAAAGATATTTTACTTCAAAATGTCCTAAGTATTCACACCCCAATGTAAAGGACTTTAAGCAGCAAATCAGTATACCTTTCCTGGGTCTTGCAAGGGAGCGTGCCTCATGCAGTTTAAGGAAGTTTACTATGAAATGTCATGAGAGTTAAGTGAAATCTCATGAAATCACAGTAAAAGAGTTCATGACCTCAGCACTGCTGATGCTAATTGGCTGCTGTTCATTTCTTCCTTTTTTTAAAGAAAAAAAACCTGCAGCTGGGCTGCAACTGAAATTCTTACACAGCACTTACTTGGGTGAGCTGATGAAATTGTGAGATAAAATATCTTCCTTTTTTATATAGAGATGTTCAGGTGATATTTTCATGTCAGCTTTTTACCGTTATGTTGTATCACTTTCAAGTGATTTAGCATATGAGTATTATGCCCCTTTAACGCTATACAAAATAGCATAGTAAATGTAGAGCTTTTTAAAACCTGAAGTAAACCATTATCATTAATAGTATAACACAGAACTACACTACTTGCTCTCCACTGGCTCAGAGTTTAAGTGATATCAGGCAGATAGAAGTCTATAATGTGAGGGATTTGGTGCACCCTTTTTATCTGACATGCAGATGTTAGCGCGCCCTAGACAATAGGCTTGAAAATAACTTTGGACTTGTAATATTAGTGCAAAAAAAAGGCTGTATTGATAGCGCTTGAGCAATGTTAACGCACAACAGATCTAATAGTTTGCACCCATAATGTGCTTGTAATCTAGGCCTTTATGGGGAATGTTAGAGTTTACTGTCCTTTTTAGTAAGAAGTAAGAAGGTGAGAAATCAGAGGATATCATGGGGGTTATTGTTTTTAACATTTGCCTGAAGTGGCTATTGCAGTACAAATCTGAAACTCCAAAAATATGCTAAATAAATTCTTTTTACCACTACTTGCTGCCATCCTTTTTGGAGTTTCAGATATCACTTAAGGTCTTTGTGGTGACCTTGGTTTGGCGTGCAGCGGCCTGAAGTACTGGACTGGGCTTCTGTCTTTTGGTATTGCAGTACACATACAGAAACAGAGGGGCAACATTAGGAAGTGCACGTAAATCACTGTTGACAAAAAAAAAAACACTCTTCCCTCCATTTTTATGCAAATGTTCACCTTCAAGGCTAGTTGCAACACCTGCAAATTATATTAAATAAAGTTTCCGTTCCTTCATTATGACACATGTGCTTATGCCACACCTTGGTATTTCCACTAAATGACTTCCAATTAAAATAAATCAGCTGCTTAGGGTGGCAGTCAGCTTCCATCTTAACACAATATAATCACTAAGGAGGAGTCAAATAGTATATATCAGTTGTGTATGTCATGCAGAAGGTGTGTGTTTGGACTCGTGAAGTATGTTGTTTTTGTTAGAGTTTACTGAATTGGGTTACAGTTGAAGCCTGCTGAGACAAAACACTTGGATTATATGCATGGCATTTTCTATAGGCTTAACACACAAAAGGGTGTAACACCTTTTCTTTTTAGAATGAAAACAGGTACCATTTAATGTATAACATAGTAAGCGCTTGTTACTTTCTGGATGTGTCATTTACCATAAAGCCATAAATAGTACATTTACAATAGCCTGATTCACAAAACCTGCAAGTGCTTCTATTGTTTATTGTATGCTGGGCTGAGTTAGCAGCACCCAGATGGTTGTCTCAGCGTGGAGGGCAAATTCATTGTTGGTTTTAAATGTATGTATCTATCTATTTATCTAGCTATCTATCTATTATGTATCTATCTACCTATATATTATCTATCTATCTATCTATCTATCATATCTATCTATCTATCTTTATTTCTTTCTATCTATATCTATCTATCTATCTATCTCACTATCTATCTATCTATCTATCTATCTATTTATCTATCTATCATGTCTGTCTATCTATTTATCAATTATCTATCTATCTATACCCATAACAATTTTATTTTCTTCTGTAGTTGTGTTTTAAGTATTTATATTCTACATTAATGGGGCAGTAACTTCAAAATTAAACTTTCATAATTCAGGCAGAACATGCAATTTTAAACAACTTTCTAATTTATTATTTTATCTAATTTTCTTTGTTCTCCTGGTATCCTTTGTTTAAAATCATAAATATGTATGCTCAGGCGCAACAGTGCACTACGAATAGCTAACTGCTGATTAGTAGCTGCACATATATATGCCTTTTGTCATTGGCTCACCTGAAGTGTTTAGCTAGCTAACTGTAGTGCATTGTTGCTCCTTCAATAAATAATACCAAGAGAGTGAAGCAAATGTCATAATATAAGTTAATTGGAAATTTTTATAAAATTGTGTTTTCTACCTGAATCATAAAAGGAAAATATTGTGTTTCATGTCCCTTTAAGGGAATATTAAAGCAAATAATGCCCGAACCCCATCATTTACAAAGGAAGCATGTTCCAGAATGCTTATTGCGTCAAGGGAGAGAAACACTGAGCATGCTTTTCACCAAGGCAGCAATCATTTTATATTGCAATGACAGTAAAAACAATTACTTTGGTATAACAAATGTATTGATCTTATTTTAAATCTTATGTTCAAAATACAAAAATATTTGTGCTATAATGAAACATTCTTTATTAGACATGTACACAGACAAAGTAATACGTTTTAGACAAACCATTTTTCATGAAAAAGAAAAAAAAATATTTATTATACGGGCTGTTGGGAATTAGTTTAACAGTCTATTCATCTGCTATTTCCTATGGGAGATGTATTCAGGAGCAAAGGAAAGCAGTAAAAGTTAAAGTAGTAGCAAGGGCCAATGCTACAAGCCAGCAGCAGCACATTTTTTAATGGAGATAGAATTTTCAACGACAAAAGTCAAACTTACGTAGTTATTGGCTGACACAGGAGTAAATCACCTGAAAAGCACATTGCTAAATTATTATTTAATTATGTAATTTTGAGATTTTAAAACCGTTTCAGTTTGCAGAAAATCCATTCCCATTTTTAGATTAAGTAACATTTTTTTTTGTTTGTCGCATGTATTAATTTGATCATATTGTTCATATTTTTGGTAAAGGTTTTTTTGTGTATCATTTTTGGAAGAATGCAAGAAATATGGAAAAATTTGTTGTTTTCTAAATTTGTCCAAAAACAAGAGCTCATATATATTCTATATTCATTTAGAACAGATGAATGCAGGTACCATTTGTTGTTTTAAACACATGCACTAGTGCCCAGTGATGCCTATGCATTTACAATAGAAGGGGGCTGGGTGAAGACCCAGTAATAATAAGTATCTAAACAAAGACTTATACTGCACCATCTACACAGGTATAAAAAAAGAGATATTGGGTTTCATTTATCATAGGGCGGACATGATTCGCTACCGTGAATCATATCCACCAGACCTCCCTGCAAGCATACAGCATACACTGTCCACATTTAACATTGCACAAGCAGGGGCTGTCAATCATCCCATTCAGATTATTTGAATTAACCACCCTTTAGGTGGCAGGCAGGTTAAGACCGCTGCTATTGTTTTAGCCTAACCTGAAAAACTGGGGCCACTGAAGCTTCTTTTGTAGCTTGATACATGGGGCTCATACTGTTCCAAATATGTTTTACTAAGTAACTGAACATTATAAAGCCCACTGAGCATAATAGATAGAACAGGGTACGTTATCTTTTGTGCGACTTTGCACAACAAATAACACACAATCTGTTTGTTTTTTAAGGGGGGGGGGGGTTCTAAAATGTTTCTGAATATTTTTATTTTATTTTTCTTCTTTCCTATATCACATAAAACATATTCTGCAGAACAAAGGAATGTATATTATTTACAGCAGATAGTTAAAATCTTTATTAAATATGTATATTGCATGATTTTACATGTTTTATCTACTTAACTGCAAAGATCTCCAACGCACTTATATATACTGTATATGTCTAAACAGGATTTATTGTAGAAAGTAAGTAAAAAATATAATAGAAAAATAATAGCGGTTTAGAATAGAAAATGAATAGCAGTTTAATTTGGAAAAGGCTTATATGTGTATATATGTCTGTAAATTTAGCTCTTTTTAAGACCTGAAGTAAACTATTATTATTAATAGTATAGCACAGAACTACATGAATAACTGCACTACTTGCTCACTATTAGCTTAGCGCACCCTTGGCTTAGAGCAACATAAGTTTAGTGATCAAGTAATTTCAGAATTTTGCTGTGTGAACACATAGAAGTCTGTTATGTAAGGACTGGTGCACCCACACTATCTGATCACTTTGATGATCAAATTTAATTGGGTCTCTTGGTATCTTTAGTTGAAAAGCAAATGTACATATTACAGCAGATGATTGGTGGCTAAATACATTTGTCTCTTATCATTGGCTCACTAGATGTGTTTAGCTAGTTCCCATTTGTGCACTGCTGCTCTGGAGATGACTTTATGTGTTTAATACCTTTGTAGGTATTAATAAGCACATATTTATATGTAAGCAACAGTGCAGAAATAAATTTATCATATAAAAGTATTCTCTCTTGGTACATTTATATCCCTTTAAGATAACTACCAACTGGTTTATGGAACCAATAAAACAACTTAAAAAGACAAAATTCTGGTCCATATAGTTTTATCCTCCCCTTAGGCAAAAACAATAAAATATGGTGTAGACCCGATAAAGGTTTTTCACCATTACTGTACCAACAGTCGATAACAACCACAAAAATCCACGTGTTGTGGTATCTACTCAATAAAGGATATCAAAACAAGCTAACATATCATAAACATTCTCAATGCTGACCACATATGTCCCTGTTCTATCATCAGCATCAAGTGCCTTCCCAGGCTTCTTACTTTTAAAATAATAAAAAAGTAAAACATACTTTCAAATGATACCAATCCATTCAACAGTGTTGTCAATTATGTCAATTATGTTCTTAATTAGCCAATAGTTCTCCAGGGCAGCATGTGAATAAAATAGTTATTTATAATAATGTTATCTGATTTATTATTGGTTAATAACTTCTAATGGGTGCTTTCACCCTAGCATTTCTCCTATCAAATAAGGCAAATTTTAACAAATGTTCCAATTAGAAGAAGCGAATGGCGTCTTGCGATCCTGAAGTCATTGTCATTATTCCCATAGATTATTTTAAGACACTATTTATAGATTATCATTAGGATCAAATAATTACCCAATTAGAAACTAAATAGTAACATTATAAACAAGGCTATTTGGCCCCTCCTTAGCTTGAAAATCTTATTGCAGGGCATGGTAGCCAATGTACAACTTTATCTTTATTTTATCTTTCCTTTTTATGAGTAAAATGTATTAAGGGCCACTGAAAATGGTTTGTACTAACACAAATGTTATGAAAACATATTTGTTTTGCACCAGGGAGAATGCCAGAATGCTGTGAAACCAGATCACTTTTTATTGAAACAAAACAATAGGCAATGCTTAGCTTTGAGTAGTTAATGGCTTGTTAAATGTTAAAGATTGCATACATTGGCAGGGAGACAGATCATTGTAATCACCCACAGGTGGAACTTTTGACCCCAAACTCAGCACATATAAATAATAATAACTAAAAATGAAGAGACCTAACTGGGGTGTAAAAAGGCTGCATCCCACATTTATTAACAAATTGATAAATTGGCATTAACCATAAGCCAACAACTTTATTTTAGTGCTAGCCTCCCCCATAACCTCACGTGCCTTTCACTGGCTCCAAACCAGATATGCCCACAATTCATAAACTCTCCCCAACCCAGGAAGGTACCATTTATCCCTCAAATTATGCCAAAACCAAGGCTAGCACCCCACCACAGCTACAGCACCTACTACTCAATAAAAAAGGGCTTCTTTTCTGGCTCTGAACTGACTGACATTTTTAAGCCCGCCCCCCCTTTCAAACCTCTTGCTAATATCTCCCACAAAACAATTCAAGCAATACTGGCTTTGTTAGGGGTAAAAAAAACCTCCATTAATTTCATTCTTACGGAGTTGCATTGACCCCAAACTCAGCTCATATAAATAATAATAAATAAAAATGAAGAGAACGGCCACAGCCCACAATAATTAACAAATTGATAAATTAGCATTAACCATAAGCCAATAACTTTATTATTTTAGTGCTAACATCTCCCATAACCTCACGTGCCTTCCACTGGCTCCAAACCAGGCACGCCCACAATTCATAAACTCTCCCCAACCCAGGGAGGTACCATTTATCCCTCAAATAATGCCAAAACCGAGGCCAGCACCCCGCCACAGCACAACCTATGGACGTGCACCATCCAACTGGGCTAAGGCCTTTAACACCCCCTCTCTTAAATTAAAATTAAATAAATAAAATCCAACCTCATTAAGGTGAATACCATCTTTCAGAGAAAAAAACATCTCCCTAACTCACCCTCAAACTCTACGTGCCGAATTTTAAATCCACCTATATTTCTAACAAAACTTCCAATCATTCTGTTCACTTTCTGTCTGGAAACCTCCAACTTTTTGATATCCCAAGCCGACCTCCAAACCAGTCGTGTTTCAATTTAGGACCAAATAATCATCAACCATGGGAATAACTCCTTTAACCTTCCAATATCCCAACAAATTTTTTCAACCAAATCTTTTTGGGACATGAATCCAAAATCATTCCCACCAGTGTGCATTATTAACAAATTTGGTGGCCTAAACAATCGAGCCCTATAAATAACCTGCCCCATTACTTGATCCCATCTTAAACCCCGTACCCCAACAGAACTCCCGCCTCTTTAACAGCTGCAGCTTTCCTGGCCCAATACACAAAAGAGTATCCAATGATCTAACAATGGACTGCACCTGTTAAAATAGAAGAACAAGCTATAATTTCAAATTAGGTCAAACATATAACTTGAAACATCCCGATTTCACCTCCACAACCAATTCAGATATTCGAAATGCCCCAAAAAATGCCCACACAAAAGCAACTTTGAATAAAACATATTCAAAATGGGACACACAGATCTTTGAAAGAGAAGCAACTATTCTCTGAAGTAAAGAAAAACCAAAGGCCTTTTCTTATCCATAACTGACCTATTCCTACACAAAACTTTTGAAGCCATTCTAACCAAGAAAACTTTCGTTAAATCTTGCCAACCTAACAATTGAAAAAGGAAAGCCAAAGCTGCCAATCTCCTTTTTACCATAGACCTAGACAAACTATCTTTCCCCCACTCTTCCACCCACCTCAACAAACAATCCAGCCTATCATATTTAAGGCCAGACAAACTTTTCTCTGCAAGTCTGTCAATCCATTGAACCCAAACTGAAATATACAATTTCCATGTCCTTGGAGCTAAAGCTCCCCCTACCAAACTCAAGAATCTAGGAAGCTCAGCTGCCACAAATCTTCCGGACAAGGCGTCCCTTCCATCTCTGCGTCTGGAGAAATACATAGAACATATTCTGCTATGTACAGAACATTGGAATGTGAAATATTTACAGTAAATACATAGTTAAAACCTTTGAAAACCTATGAATATAGCATAAATATGTTTTTTCATGTTTTCATCTAATTGACAGCAAAGGGCTCCAATGCACTTATATATATGTCTTGTGTGTGTAAATATGTATTTATGTGTTTATTTATATATGTCTGTAAATACATATACACACATATAAATATGAGAGTAAAATTACTTTGATTCCGCTCAAGCATTCACGTTTACTTTCATCTTGTAATACCAGCGGTATGCCCAATGAGTGCAAGCACCTGCGATAAACTTCTTAGCGCTTGCACGCAAACGTTTGCGCTCCACTGGTAATCAGGCCCATAGTTATATGCAAAACAACTGTGCAATAATAAAATGCTATAACACATTAAAGCATTTTATTTGTTGCACTTTCATTTCAAATGATAGTGCCACATAAATAATTGTAAACTGGCTACCGAATAATTCAGTTTTGTTATGTTTGTTACAAAAAAAGTCTCCAATTCTCATTGCACATAGTTATTCTCTCACAGGAATCATGGTGTAACAAATACATAGCTAAATCACAGAAATTTCCCTGGCAAGTCAAAGAATACCTTTATTCTGCCAAAGTCTATTGGCTGAGAGCCTGTTTCTGCTAATACAGAGTTACTGAATAACACTTTTGTCCCTTTACTTATCCTTTGTCAGTTTAACTAATTATGAGCTCAATCACAATGTATCGATTGATAATTAGCAGCCTGCTTATAGCTGCTGATGAGACTTTTCGATGACAGCTTTATCACTTCGGTAAAAAATAGTCCTATACTTTAAATATGTCAGTCCTGTTTATCTGATCACATTTTATGTTCTCAAGGGACAGTGTACTTGAAAATTGTTATTCTTTAAAAAAAATGGATATTCCCTTTATTATTACCCATTCTCCAGTTTTGTACAACCAACACTGTTATATTAATATACTTGTTACCTCTGTGATTACCTTGTATCCAAGCTTCTGCAAACTGCCCCTTATCTTAGTGAATTTTACAAACTTGTATTTTAGCTAATTATTGCTGGTTCATGCGTAACTCCACGGGAGTGAGTACAATGTTATCTATATAGCACACATAAGTAGCACTGTCTGGCTGTGAAAATCTAATAAAGGCAGCCTGCAGGGGCTTAGAAACAGGTAGAAATTTAGAGGTCTAAAGGTTAAAGTATATTAACAATGTTGGTTGTACAAAGCTGGAGAATGGTTAGTAAAAGCATTATCTATCTTTTTAAACAATACAAATTTTAAGGTGGACTGTCCCTTTAACAACACACTTGCAGGGACTTGATAAACTTATTACCAAGTAAAAAACAAACAGCAAGATTACGAGTTTTGCGCTATTCTGGGTTCGTAAAGAATGGAAAAAAATGAGCGGTATCGCAATTCCATAGCACTACCATTATAAATTGCTGAAAAACCTCCTTGTGCTGTGCGGTATGGTGCATTAAGTTCCATTCCGCACAAAAGCCAAGGGCTGAGTTTACGTGCTCATGCACGCTTTTCCCCCATATACATGAATGGGGAGAGAGTGTTAGAAAAAAAAGTAACACCTGCGATCGCGGAATGGCAAATCGCCTTAATGCAACCCCATTGATGTCTATATGGAAAAGAAAATTACATTAAAACCTAACACCCTAACATAAACCCCTAGTCTAAATACCCCTAATCCACCGCTCCCCGACATTGCCAACGCTAAATAAAGTTATTAACCCTTAATCCGCCGCCCCCTGATATCGCCAACACGAAATAAAACTTTTAACCCCTAAACCACCGGCCCTCCACATTGCAACTAATAAATAAACTTATTAACCCCTAAGCCGCCGTCCACCCACATCGCTACTACTGTAACAAACCTATTAACTATAATAAATTATTACCCTAAACCGACAGCCCCCCACATGATCACAACTAATAAACTAAACCTATTAACCCCTAAACTGCCAGCCCCCCTTATCATAACTAATAAACTATACCTATTAATCCCTAAACCGCTGGCCCTATTAATCCCTAAACACTAAAATTAAAAAAACGAAATTATACAAAATAATAAAAATTAAACCTTATCTAATAGCCCTATAAAAACAAAAAAGCCCCCCAAAATAAAAAAACACCCCCTAACCTAACAATAAACTACCAATAGCCCTTACAAGGGCCTTTTGTTGGGCATTGCCCTAAAATAAACAGCTCTTTTACCTTACAAAATTACAAAGTCCCCCTTAAAAGTAAAACCCCCCACCCAACCAACCCCCCAAAATAAAAAAACCTAAAAATCCTAAGATACCCATTGCCCCTAAAGGGGCATTTGTATGGGCATTGCCCTAAAAAAGGCATTCAGCTCTTTTACTGTCCATCAAAACAAAAACCTACCCAACAAAAAAATAACATAACCTAACACTAACCCTAGGAAATCTACTCACAGTTCCTGAAGTCCGGACATCCATTTTTATCCAGGCGGAGAGAAGTCTTCATCCATTGCGGGGGCATCTGATTTGAACAGCCATCAGAATTTCAGTAGCTCTCATCCTATTGGCTGATTTGAAAATGTCAGCCAATAAGAATGCAAGGTACCCCATTTTTAAACGGGTACCTTGCATTCAAGCTTCAGTGTACGGCGTTGATCATATGAAGAGGATTCCCCACACTGGATGTCTGCGTCGCCGGCGACGCTCCATGCCTCCACAGCTCTGCGCCACCGGGAACAAGATAGAGGATGCCCCCGCGATGGATGAAGACTTCTTGCCGCCTTAATGTAGTTGGATTTCCGGACTTCAGGAACTGTGAGTAGATTTCCTGGGGTTAGTGTTAGTTTTTTTAAATTTTTTTGGGGTGGGTTTTTGTTTTAGATTAGGGTTTTGATGGGCAGTAAAAGAGCTGAATGCCCTTTTAAGGGTAGTAAAATTGCTGAATGCCCTTTCAAGGGCAATGCTCATACAAATGCCCCTTTAGGGGCAATGGGTAGTTTAGGATTTTTTTAGACTTAGGTTTTTATTTTGGGGGGTTGGTTAGGTGAGGGGTTTGGGTGGAAGTCTTGATGAGTTCCCACGCTTTTTTTTGTAGGACTTGACCCCTGCTTTTAGTGGATAAAAGAGCTGTTTAACTTAGGACAATGCCCTACAAAAGGCCCTTTCAAAGGCTATTGGTAGTTAATTGTTAGGTTAGGGGGTGTTTTTATTTTCGGGGGCTTTTTTTGTTTTTATAGGGCTATTAGATTAGGTGTAATTTTTATTACTTCGGATAATTTTGTTTTTTATTTTTTGTAATCTTATTGTTTTGGGTTTTTTAGGAATTTTAGTGTTTTTTTTTGTAATGTTACATTGTTTTAATTTTTTTCGTAATGTTAGGTTTATTTACATTTGTAATTTAGTTTTTTTGTTTTTTTGTAGTGTTAGTTTTTTTTAATCATGCAATTTAGGATTTTTAATTGGTATTTTATTTTATTAGAATAGTTATGTTAGGTTAATTTATAGTTTAATCTTATTTTTTTTATATCACAGGTAAGTTTTTATTTATTTTAAGATAATTACATTGTAAGTAACTTTTAATTTAAAGTTAGGGGGGTTGTTAGGTTAAGGGGTTAATAGTTTAATTTAGTGTTTTGTGATGTGGGGGGGCGGCAGTTTAGGGGTTAATATTGTTAGTTTATTAGTTGTGATGTGAGAGGCTGGCGGGTTAGGGGTTAATACTGTATTATAGTGTTGGCGATGTGAGGGGCCAGCGGTTTAGGGGTTAATAGGTTTATTATAGTAGTAGCGATGTGGGTGGGCGGCGGATTAGGGGTTAATAGGTTTATTTATTAGTTGCAATGTGGAGGGACGGCGGTTTAGGGGTTAATAGGTTTATTTTAGTGTCGGCAATGTGGGTATGCGGCAGATTAGGGATTCATACGTGTAATATAGTATTTGCGATGCTGTGGCGGTTTAGGGGTTAATAGGTAGTTTATGGGTGTTAGTGTACTTTGTAACATTTTAGTTATGAGTTTTGTGAAACATTTTTGTTTTGCAAAATCCATAACTACTGGTCTTAGATCGAGGCGGTATAAGCTGTAACTCAAGCATTTTAGCTGGACCGCACAACCTGTAATACGACGCTATGGAAAGTCCCGCACTTTTTTTAGTGAGAGTGGAGAGTTGTGTAAAGGCTAAAATGCTTGTGGCATAGCTATACTAACGCGACTTGTAATATGCGTTACCTGCCATTCCACGCGCAATGGCCAATTATTCAGCGGTATAGCCGTACCACACCATAACGCAAAACTTGTAATTTAGCCAAAAAGGTTGTTTCATGTATAGAAATGTTGGTTTTGTGCATGGGCACAGTACATTGAATTTGTGAAAAAGAAACAATTGGTTCTAAGTAATTGCCAGATACAAAAAGTTTATAAAGTATATAGAGTTTAAATGCACAGGCCTACTATGTAGCAAGAACAACTTACTGTTTATTTATCATAAATAAAAATTTGTAAATATATATCTGATGGTTATTATATATAGGTATATATATATATACACATATACTGCATATATAAATATATGTATATATATATATATATATATATATATATATATATATATATATATATATATATATATATATATATATATATATATATAAAGTCCAAAGTGTAGTAGCGCTCCAGGCTAGGCACGCAAATCTTGAAAGGCAATACATTCCCAAAGCAAAGGCGTAATAAAAGACATCCAAACTTTATTCCAAGGTAAAAAAGGATAAAAACATACACGTAGAATAGCCAGCAATGACTATTACCATCAGGTAGATGAACAAATCCTCACGCAGACGCGTTTCATGCGCATGCGCACTTGTTCACTGATTACCTGAGGATCAGCTCAGACACCTTTTAAAGGCTGTTCCATTAATTGAATTCTAATCATTACTACCTGATTGGTTGGAGGCACCAACATAGACACACCTTTATGAGTCAGAGCAATTCCAAGCACTTAGTCAGATAAATAGAAAAAAACATTTCACAAATACATGTATATTCGACATATATCCAAATATTCTGATGTATATTAATCCGTTCTTATCAATTCAAGAAATATAACTAGGAAATATACATAGTTTATGTTAGATTAAATGCGCTCTATATAATACGCAGAAAGGCATTAGTGACTAAATAACGACTCTATTATATAAACCCTCTATTAACATTTGGCTAGATTACGAGTTTTGCGGTATGAGTGAAAAAGCAGCGTTAAGCCTCATAACGTTGCTTTTTCACTACCGCTGGTATTACAAGTCTTACAGGTTTAGGGGCACCGCACACTTTTTTGGCCTTAACGCAAATTAACTTACGCAATTTGCGAAAAGGCTTTTTTCAATGGGACTTCCACAGCGCCGGTATTACGAGTCTGCCTGGGAGGCCAAAAAGTGAGCAGTACGCCCTATACCGCTAAGATCAATACCATAAACTGAAAGTCAGTAGTTATGAGTTTTATGCTACAACACCGTAACATAAAACTCATAACTAAAGTGCTAAAAAGTACACTAACACCCATAAACTACCTATTAACCCCTAAACCGAGGCCCTCCCGCATCGCAAACACTAAAATAAAATTATTAACCCCTAATCTGCCGCTCCCGACATCTCAGCCACTATAATAAACATATTAACCCCTAAACCGCCGCACTCCCGCCTCACAAACACTAGTTAAATATTATTAACCCCTAATCTGCCGCCCCCGACATCACTGACGCCTACATTATATTTATTAACCCCTAATCTGCCGCTCCCGACATCTCGGCCACTATAATAAACATATTAACCTCTAAACCGACGTACTCCAGCCTCACAAACACTAGTTAAATATTATTAACCCCTAATCTGCCGCCACCTACCTACATTTATTAACCCCTAATCTGCCGCCCCCAACGTCGCCGCCACTATACTAAATGTATTAACCCCTAAACCTAAGTCTAACCCTAACCTTAACACCCCCTAACTTAAATATAATTAAAATAAATCTAAATAAAACCTACTATTAATAACTAAATAATTCCTATTTAAAACTAAATACTTACCTGTAAAATAAACCCTAAGATAACTAATAGTTACATTGTAGCTAGCTTAGGGTTTATTTTTTATTTTTCAGGAAAGTTTGTATTTATTTTAACTAGGTAGAATAGTTACTAAATAGTTATTAACTATTTACTAACTACCTAGCTAAAATAAATACAAAAGTACCTGTAAAATAAAACCTAACCTGCCTTACAATAAAACCTAACCTTACACTACAATTAAATAAATTACATAAATTAAATACAATTACCTAAATTACAAAAAAACAAACACTAAATTACACAAAATAAAAAAAGAAATTATCAGATATTTAAACTAATTACACCTAATCTAATAGCCCTATCAAAATAAAAAAAGTCCCCCCAAAATAAAAAAAACCCTAGCCTAAACTAAACTACCAATTGCCCTTAAAAGGGCCTTTTGTGGGGCATTGCCCCAAAGAAATCAGCTCTTTTACCTGTAAAAAAAATACAAACACCCCCCCAACAGTAAAACCCACCACCCACACAACCAACCCCCCAAATAAAATACTAACTAAAAAAAAACTAAGCTCCCCATTGCCTTGAAAAGGGCATTTGGATGGGCATTTAGCTCTTTTTCAATTGCCCAAGCCCCTAATCTGAAAAACAAACAAACAATAAACCCATAAAAAAGCCTAACACTAACCCCAGAAGATCCACTTACAGTTTTGAAGACCCGACATCCATCCTCAGCAAAGCGGCAGAAGTCCTCATCGAAGCCCGCAGAAGTCTTCATCCAAGCGGCCGAAGTCTTCATCCAAGCCTGCAGAAGTCTTCATCCAGACGGCATCTTCTATCTTCATCCTTCCGACGCGGAGCAGCTCCATCTTCAAGACATCCGGCGCGGAGCATCCTCTTCTTCCGACGAATGAAGGTTCCTTTAAATGACTTCATCCAAGCTGGCGCTCCTTTAATTCCGATTGGCTGATAGAATTCTATCAGCCAATCGGAATTAAAGGTGAAGAAATCCTATTGGCTGATAGGATCAGCCAATATAGGATTGAGCTTCAATCCTATTGGCTGATCCAATCAGCCAATAGGATTGAGATTGCATTCTATTGGCTGATTGGAACAGTAAATAGAATGCGAGCTCAATCCTATTGGCTGATTGGATAGAATTCTATCAGCCAATCGGAATTAAAGGGACACCATCTTGGATGACGTCATTTAAAGGAACCTTCATTCGTCGTTAGTCGTTGGAAAAAGAGGATGCTCCACGTCGGAAGGATGAAGATAGAAGATGCCATCTGGATGAAGACTTCTGCGGGCTTGGATGAAGACTTTCGGCCGCTTGGATGAAGACTTCTGCGGGCTTCGATGAGGACTTCTGCCACTTCGTTGAGGATGGATATCTGGTCTTCGAAACTGTAAGTGGAGGTTAGTGTTAGTTTTTTTTTTACGGGTATATTGGGTGGGTTTTATTTTTAGATTAGGGGTTTGAGCAATTGAAAAAGAGCTAAATGTGCTTTTAAGGGCAATGCCCATCCAAATATCCTTTTCAGGGCAATGGGGAGCTTAGTTTTTTTAGTTAGTATTTTATTTGGGGGGTTGGTTGTGTGGGTGGTGGGTTTTACTGTGGTGTTTGTATTTTTTTTTACAGGTAAAAGAGCTGATTTCTTTGGGGCAATGCCCCGCAAAAGGCCCTTTAAATGGCTATTGGTAGTTTAGTTTAGGCTAGGTTTTTTTTTATTTTGGGGGCTTTTTTATTTTGATAGGGATATTAGATTAGGTGTAATTAGTTTAATTATCTTATAATTTATTTTTTTATTTTGTGTAATTTAGTGTTTTTTGTTTTGTTATTTAGGTAATTGTATTTAATTTAGGTCATTATATTTAATTTAGGTAATTTATTCAATTGTAGTGTAAGGTTAGGTATTATTGTAAGGCAGGTTAGGTTTTATTTTACAGGTAAATTTGTATTTATTTTAGCTAGGTAGTTAGTAAATAGTTAATAACTATTTAGTAACTATTCTACCTAGTTAAAATAAATACAAACTTGCCTGTAAAATAAAAATAAACCCTAAGCTAGCTACAATGTAACTATTAGTTATATTGTAGCGCTTAGGGTTTATTTTACAGGTAAGTATTTAGTTTTAAATAGGAATCATTTAGTTGTTAATAGTAGGTTTTATTTAGATTTATTTTAATTATAAGTTAGGGGGTGTTAGGGTTAGGGTTAGACAGGTTTAGGGGTTAATAAATTTAGTATAGTGGCGGCGATGTTGGGGACGGCAGATTAGGGGATAATAAATGTAGGTAGGTGGCGGCGATGTTAGGGGCGACAGATTAGGGGTTAATAATATTTAACTAGTGTTTGGGAGGCAGGAGTACGGCGGTTTAGGGGTTAATATGTTTATTATAGTGGCGGAGATGTCGCTCACTTCTTGCCTGTTAACACCGGGTTTATAAAAACCTGTAATACGAGCGCTGTAGGGAAGTGAGCGGTGACAATAACTTGCAAGTTAGTACCGAGCAGCTCTTACCGCAAAACTCATAATCTAGCCGATAGTTATTAGTTCGCCTAGATCGCTACAGTAGAAAGACAATTCAGAGGACACTCTCTAGGGAATACTATTTCAGACAAATACATCTAAATCTCTCCTTATGTTCAGACCATCTGGGTCACTAGTTTGGAGAGTGAACATCCAAAAAAATCTCCCTTTTATTGAGCAACATTTCTCTATTGCCACCCCTTTTCCATTTAGTTATATGGTCTATACCTTGAATTCTGAGAGATGAAACATTCAAATTATGTGCCTGTTTAAAGTTTCTCAGTATCTTCAATTGATCTCAAGTGTTGAAGGAATCTGTCTTTAAGGGATCTTTTGGTTTTACCTGTATATTGAATTTTGCACATATCACATTATTGGGAACAATAATGTATAGAAAAGATACAGCAGGAAATACACTACTTAAATATGACTCATGTCACCCCAGACATGTCTTGAGAGGTATCCCTAAAGGAGAGTACATACGTATAAAAAGAAACGGTACATATGAACAGGAATATCAAGTCAAGCTAGGGAAGCTACAGAAAGATTTAGGCAGTGAGGATATAAAGAGGATAGTTTACTAAACACTAGAAAAAATGTTGATCTCATTCCTAGAGATCAACTACTGGAATATAAATCTAAAAATAAGACATTAAATGTGACTAAACCGAAATTTATCACATCATATAGTGCAGAATATAATAAAGTTTGCAACATAGAGAAGCTTTACCAATTCTCTATTCTGACCCTATCATTAGGGAGATAATTAAATTAGGCTGTGAATTTATCCCCAAAAGAGGTAAAACTCTAGCTAACCATCTGTCTCCCTCAGATATGAAGCCCATGAGAAATACATGTTGGTTAACACAGAGAAAAGGTTTTTTCAGGTGCAGAAGAGGGAGACAAATTTGTGTCCCACACTACCAGAAAGGAATATGATATCAAGTTTTTTATTAATTGTGCTACCACCCATGTGGTTTACTTACTTACCTGTGATCTGGGCAAAATTCAATATACAGGTAAAACCAAAAGATCCCTTAAAGATAGATTCCTTCAACAATTGAGATCAATTGAAGATACTGAGACACTTTAAACAGGCACATAATTTGAATGTTTCATCTCTCAGAATTCAAGGCATAGACCATATAACTAAATGGAAAAGGGGTGGCAATAGAGAAATGTTGCTCAATAATTGGGAGATTTTTTAGATGTTCACTCTCCAAACTAGTGACCCAGATGGTCTGAACATAAGGAGAGATTTAGATGTATTTGTCTGAAATAGTATTCCCTAGAGAGTGTCCTCTGAATTGTCTTTCTACTGTAGCCAACAGAAGATCTATGCAAACTAATAACAATTGCCTAGATTTAGAGTTCTGCGTTAGCCGTCAAAACCAGCATTAGGGGGTCCTAACACTGGTTTTGGCCGCCCGCTGGTATTTAGAGTCAGTCAGGAAAGGGTCTAACGCTCACTTTCCAGCCGCGACTTTTCCATACCGCAGATCCCCTTACGTCAATTGCGTATCCTATCTTTTCAATGGGATCTTTCTAACGCTGGTATTTAGAGTCTTGGCTGAAGTGAGCGTTAGAACTCTAACGACAAAACTCCAGCCACAGAAAAAAGTCAGGAGTTAAGAGCTTTATGGGCTAACGCCGGTTTATAAAGCTCCTAACTACTGTGCTCTAAAGTACACTAACACCCATAAACTACCTATGTACCCCTAAACCGAGGTCCCCCCACATCGCGCCCACTCTAATAAAAAATTTTAACCCCTAATCTGCCGAACGCACACCGCCGCAACCTACATTATCCCTATGTACCCCTAATCTGCTGCCCCTAACATCGCCAATCCCTATATTATATTTATTACCCCCTAATCTGCCCCCCCGAACGTTGCCGCTACCTACCTACACTTATTAACCCCTAATCTGCCGACCGGACCTCGCTGCCAATATAATAAATGTATAAACCCCTAAACCGCCTCACTTCCGCCTCAAAAACCCTATAATAAATAGTATTAACCCCTAATCTGCCCTCCCTAACATCACCGACACCTAACTTCAAGTATTAACCCCTAATCTGCCGACCGGACCTCGCCACTACTATAATAAATGTATTAACCCCTAAAGCTAAGTCTAACCCTAACACTAACACCCCCCTAAGTTAAATATAATTTTTATCTAACGAAATAAATTAACTCTTATTAAATAAATTAATCCTATTTAAAGCTAAATACTTACCTGTAAAATAAACCCTAATATAGCTACAATATAACAAATAATTATATTGTAGCTATTTTAGGATTTATATTTATTTTACAGGCAACTTTGTATTTATTTTAACTAGGTACAATAGCTATTAAATAGTTAATAACTATTTAATAGCTACCTAGTTAAAATAATTACAAAATTACCTGTAAAATAAATCCTAACCTAAGTTACAATTAAACCTAACACTACACTATCAATAAGTTAATTAACTAAACTATCTACAATTATCTACAATTAAATCAACTAAACTAAATTACAAAAACAAACACTAAATTACAAAAAATAAAAAAAGATTACAAGAATTTTAAACTAATTAAACCTACTCCAGGCCCCCTAAAAAAATAACAAAGCCCCCCAAATATAAAAAAATGCCCTACCCTATTCTAAAATAAAAAGTTAACAGCTCTTTTACCTTACCAGCCCTTAAAAGGGCCTTTTGCGGGGCATGCCCCAAAGAAAACAGCTCTTTTGCATTTAAATAAACATACAATAACCCCCCCCAACATTACAACCCACCACCCACATACCCCTAATCTAACCCAAACACCCCTTAAAAAACCTAACACTAAGCCCCTGAAGATCTCCCTACCTTATCTTCACCACGCTGGGTATCACCGATCCGTCCAGAAGAGGGTCCGAAGTCTTCATCCTATCCGGCAAGAAGAGGTCCAGAAGAGGGTCCGAAGTCTTCATCCTATCCGGCAAGAAGAGGAAATCCGGACCGGTAGACATGTTCATCCAGGCGGCGTCTTCTATCTTCATCCATCCGGCGCGGAGCAGGACCATCTTGAAGCAGCCGACATGGATCCATCCTCTTCTTCCGGCGACTCCTGACGAATGAAGGTTCCTGTAAGTGACGTCATCCAATATGGTGTCCCTCGAATTCCGATTGGCTGATAGGATTCTATCAGCCAATCAGAATTAAGGTAGGAAAAAATCTGATTGGCTGATTGAATCAGCCAATCAGATTCAAGTTCAATCAGATTGGCTGATCCAATCAGCCAATCAGATTGAGCTCTCATTCTATTGGCTGTTCCGATCAGCCAATAGAATGCGAGCTCAATCTGATTGGCTGATTGGATCAGCCAATCGGAGAGTGGTTATTTAGCCACTAATGCCTTTCTGCATATTATATAGAGCGCATTTAGTCTAACATAAACCATGTATATTTCTTAGTTATATTTCTTGAATTGATAAGAACGGATTAATATACATCAGAATATTTGGATATATGTCGAATATATATGTATTTGCTTTTTTTTATATTTATCTGACTAAGTGCTTGAAATAGCTCTGACTCATAAAGGTGTATCTATGTTGATGCCTCCAACCAATCAGGTAGTAATGATTAGGATTTAATCAATGGAACAGCCTTTAAAAGGTGTCTGAGCTGATCCCCAGGTAAGCAGTGAACAAGTGCGCATGCGCATGAAACGCATCTGCGTGAGGATCTGTTCCGCTACCTGATGTTAATAGTCACTGCTGGCTATTCTACGTGTATGTTTTTATCCTTTTTACCTTGAAATAAAGTTTGGATGTCTTATTACGCCTTTGCTTTGGGAATTTGTTGCCTTTCAAGATTTGCGTGCCTAGCCCGGAAAGCTACTACACTTTGGACATTTTGTTGCTCTTATTGCTGTTTGGGGCGTGCTTGGCAGTTCCGCCCATTGTAGCAGCCAGGGTATTGGCCAAAATAAGGGTGCGTGTCCCCGCCCACCGGTTCTTCAGTTTGCATCGGACTCTTTCAGGTGAGCGCTTACTACAGCATCATGTGATTTTATATATATATATATATATATATATATATATATATATATATATATATATATGAATATTATTTATAAATACTTAGAAAATATTTCCCTATGTGGAGAACATCGAAATGTGATTTTTTTTTTACAGTAAATACAGAGTTAAACACTTTATTAAATATGAAAATGGCATAAACATGTTTTTACATGTTTTCAGCTACTTGAATGTAAAGGGTTTTAATGTATGTATGTGTGTATATATATATATATATATATATATATATATATATATATATGTATATTGATAGATATAGATATATGTGATATATGTATACATATGTTTTTATGTGTTAATATGTGTCTGTAAACATATAAATACATATGTAAACACACACACACACACACACACATATATATATATATATATATATATATATACATATCCATATTTAGAAATGTTTATGTATGTATTTGTATGTTAAAGCCCTTTGCGTACCTTTTTTTCTATCAGCTGAGAACTCATATCTTTGAACCATTATAATTTTTATTGCAATTTTTAAAAAATAAAAAAATAATTTTAAGTAAATAGTGTTATTATTAGTGTAACTATACTTTTAAATGTATTTTAAATTTTTGCTTTGAGAAACAGTTAACCAAAGTTATGAGATCACAATATCCCAATGCACATTAAATTCAATTACACTCAATCGATCACGTTTACTTTCAACTTGTAATACCCGCGCTACTTCCGACACGTGCAAACACCCACAATAAACTACTTTTCACTCACAGCAGTTAGTGCGCCATTCGTAATCCAGCCCACAATGTTTTTCCTTTCTTAAAAAAATAAAAATTGGAATATTGCTCAACACAGAAATGTATGTATTTTGTCTAATGCGTCTGCAGCTAGTTCAGATTAGTGCATTAAGCCTACCTACATTTGTTTTTCAGCAAAGGATAAAAAGAAAATAAAGAAAATTAGATAATAAAATTTAATTGGAATGTGATTTATAATTGGGGTTTCGAGCAAGTAGGGTTTTTTCCCACTTTTTTTTAGCTCCATAGACTTCTAAGGGGAAATAAGTTATCATGCACACGATTTTCTAATCTCAGCTTTTTATGCGCATCAGGTTAGCACGCGAGCAAAAGCTATTTACTTTAAACTTGTAATACAAGCGCTACCCGATACATGAGCAAAAAGCTAACTTCTATCGGAGTTAACACTTAAGCGGGAGTGTTAAAAACCACTCCACTTGTACTGTGGCTCTTAAAGGGATAGTAAACCCCTAAATTTCTTTTCTGATTCAGATAGAACATACAATTTTAAACAACTTACCAATTTACTTCTATTATCAAATTTGCTTCATTCTTTTGTTATCCATTGCTGAAGGGACAGCATTGCACTACTGACAGGAAGCTGAAAACATCTAGTTAGCCAATCACAAGAGACGAATGTGTGCAGGCACCAATTAGCAACAGCTACCACTAGTGTATGATATGTGCGTATTCATTTTTTAACAAGGGATACTAAAAGAACGAAGCACATTTGAAAATCAAAGTGAATTTAAAAGTGTCTTAAAATGACCTGCTCTATCTGAATCATGCAAGTTTAATTTTGACTTTCCTATACCTTTAATATTCTAGTTATTCTGTTATTATGTATTATTGTTGTTATTATGTATTATGTTGTCTGCATAATGTGCTTTTCTAATATTCAGGTTTTATATATTTATTTTTCTGAGTATTCTGCTGTGATTGGTATATTAGATCATATTACTGTATCTCTACCATGCAGAAAAAAACATGAAAACACTTTATTTGATGCTAGAAGTTGTCACCGCAGACAAGGGCCTTATGTCATACAGAAGAGAGTATATATGGAATAAAAGAATTTCCTCTGACATAAGCTTTTGTTCAGATAAAAGTTATTTGTTGGACAGATTATCCTTACTTGGTTACAACAAAAATATGATTTAGAGCACATGCAGAGAAGTTGAAGCCATTCCCAGACAGGATTGTAACATGGTTTTAAAGGGACATCAAACCCACATTTTTTCTTTCATGATTTAGACAGAGCATTCAATTTTAAACAACTTTCCAATTTACTTCTATTATCTAATTTGCTTTATTCTTTTGATAGCCTTTGTTTAAAAGCATATCTAAATATGCTTAGTAGCTGCTGATTGGCGGCTCCACATAGATGCGTCACGTGATTGGCTCACCCATGTGCATTGTTGTTTCTTCAACAAAGGATATTTAAAGAATGAAGAAAATTAAATAATAGCAGTAAATTGGAATGTTGTTTAAAATTGTTTTCTCTATCTGAATCATTAAATATTTTTTGGGGGTTCATGTCCCTTTAAGAGTTAATCTTCCAATAAGGTTATGTTTATTATAAGTTATGGCAATCAGTATCATGAGATTTGCAGTATTATTCATATGTTCTTATTCTGTTGGTAAATTGGTGATTCCATGAAACATGTAGCATTAGAACCGTGTTGTTTTCTGTACAAGACAAAATATTAGCAAAGTTAAAGGTACAGTAAATTAAAAATTAAACTTTTATGATTTAGATAAAACATGCAATTTTAAACAACTTTCCAATTTACTTCTATTATCAAATTTTCTTTGTTCCTTTGGTATCCTTTGTTGAAGAGCATACCTAGGTAGGCTCAGGAGCAAAAACGCTTTTGGTTTAAAATTGTATGCTCCATTTAAATCATGAAAGTTTAATTTTGACTTTACTATCTCTTTAAGACAACTCCGAACACCAATTTCATTGCTCTTGTGCAAACACAAATGTGGCAGCAGCAGATGATGAGCATGTGATTTTATTCAAGTTACCAAAACATTTAACTTCTGTGTCACTAGAGAAAAGAATAAAGTTGCCAGCTGTATTTGTTCTTTAACATCTTATGTAGTTTACTTAACAGAATGTGTCCAGTGCAAATTCCAAAACATGGGCATGAGGTGAGATCACGTATTGGGGATAATTTAGTGCAAAACTACAATGCTCTATTTTGTTAAAGGGACATGAAACCCCAAATTTGTCTTTCATGATTCAGATAGAGAATACAATTTTAAACAACATTACAATTTACGTCTATTATCTAATTTGCTTCATTCTTTAGATATCCATTGTTGAAGAAATAGCAATGCATATGGGTAAGCCAATCACATGAGGCATCTACAGTCACCAATCAGCAGCTACTGAGCCTATTTATATATGTTTTTAACAAAGGATATCATGAGAATGAAACAAATTATATAATAGAAGTAAATTTGAAAGTTTTTTTTTAAATTGGGTTTCAAGTCCCTTTAAACCATTTTGGGCCAGATTACGAGTGGAGCGCAAACGTATTGCAAGTTGAAAGTAAAGACGATCGCTTGTGCGCAATCGCGATTTACACTAGAAGGATTACATGTCCTCAGAGCTTTGGTTAACTGTTTTGTGAAACATAAAAGTGTCACAAAACGCATCAGAAATACATTGCAAAGTTACACTCATAACTCATAATACCATCTAATAAAAAATATTCAAAAAAATATTGTACATAAACGTTATAAAAAGATATGAGATCTCACATGCCAAGGGGCTTTAACTTAGAAATACATACATATACATGTCTAAACATGTACATGTACATGTATGTATATATATATATATATATATATGTGTGTGTGTGCGCACTGGAGCCCTTTGCAGTGAAGTAGATGAGAACATGTAAATTCATATTTATGCAATATTCATATCTAATAAAGTGTTATACTGTGCATTTACTGTAAATATTTGACATTCCAATGTTCTGCACATAGCAGAATATGTGCTATGTATTTTTAAATAGATATTCATATATTTATCTGTATATATCTATACCTATATATAATCATCTATATATGAACATATATATATATATATATATATATATATAGCAACAAAAAGAAGAGCACTACAAAGGTCTTGTAAAGTATAGTCATCTTTAATGTGAACGTTTTCAAGTCAAAACGACTCGTCCTCAGACATACAGTAAACCATTGCACTTACCCACCACCCAGAATATAACGGCACCTCAGCAGGATGTCACGTTCTCCTTAGTAGACACGCCCAAAACATGGGCGTAATCATCCAAGGCAGCATGCGTCTGAAAACACAGAACCTGTGTACAAAAAATATAAAAACATGAAAAAACTTAAAACTACTGCAAGGAACATGACATATCCAGAAGGGCAAGATGTAAGCCTAATTTTCGGCTAGATTACGAGTTGTGCGTTAGGGTAAAAAAGCAGCGTTAAGAGGTCCTAACGCTGCTTTTTTACACCCGCTGGTATTATGAGTCTTGCAGGTTTAGGGTCACTGCACACTTCTTTGGCCTTACCGCAAAACAACTTACGTAAACTTCGTAAAGTCTTTTTTTTTATGGGACTTCCATAGCGCTGGTATTACGAGTCTGTCCTGGGAGGCCAAAAAGTGAGCGGTATACCCTACCCTGTCAAGATCCCTAACGCATTTAAAAGTCAGTAGTTATGAGTTTTATGGTATAACGCCGTAACATAAAACTCATAACTAAAGTGCTAAAAAGTACACTAACACCCATAAACTACCTGTTAACCCCTAAACCGAGGCCCCCCCCGCATCGCAAACACTATAATAAAATTATTAACCCCTAATCTGCCGCTCCGGACACCGCCACCACCTACATTATATTTATTAACCCCTAATCTGCCTCAACCTACCTACACTTATTAACCCCTAATCTGCTGCCCCCAATTTCGCCGCCACTATAATAAACATATTAACCCCTAAACCGCTGCACTCCCGCCTTGCAAACATTAGTTAAATATTATTAACCCCTAATCTGCAGCCCCTAACATCGCCGCCACCTACCTACATTTATTAACCCCTAATCTGCCGCTCCCAACGTCGCCACCACTATATTAAAGTTATCAACCCCTAAACCTAAGTCTAACCCTAAACCTAACACCCACTAATTTAAATATAATTTAAAGAAATCTAAATAAATATTCCATAACATAACATGGGCATGAGGTGAGATCAGGTATTGGGGATAATTTAGTGCAAAACTACAATGCTCTATTTTGTTAAAGGGACATGAAACCCCAAATTTGTCTTTCATGATTCAGATAGAGAATACAATTTTAAACAACATTACAATTTACGTCTATTATCTAATTTGCTTCATTCTTTAGATATCCATTGTTGAAGAAATAGCAATGCATATGGGTAAGCCAATCACATGAGGCATCTACAGTCACCAATCAGCAGCTACTGAGCCTATTTATATATGTTTTTAACAAAGGATATCATGAGAATGAAACAAATTATATAATAGAAGTAAATTTGAAAGGTTTTTTTTAAATTGGGTTTCAAGTCCCTTTAAACCATTTTGGGCCAGATTACGAGTGGAGCGCAAACGTATTGCAAGTTGAAAGTAAAGACGATCGCTTGTGCGCAATCGCGATTTACACTAGAAGGATTACATGTCCTCAGAGCTTTGGTTAACTGTTTTGTGAAACATAAAAGTGTCACAAAACGCATCAGAAATACATTGCAAAGTTACACTCATAACTCATAATACCATCTAATAAAAAATATTCAAAAAAAATATTGTACATAAAAGTTATAAAAAGATATGAGATCTCACATGCCAAGGGGCTTTAACTTAGAAATACATACATATACATGTCTAAACATGTACATGTACATGTATGTATATATATATATATATATATATATGTGTGTGTGTGCGCACTGGAGCCCTTTGCAGTGAAGTAGATGAGAACATGTAAATTCATATTTATGCAATATTCATATCTAATAAAGTGTTATACTGTGCATTTACTGTAAATATTTGACATTCCAATGTTCTGCACATAGCAGAATATGTGCTATGTATTTTTAAATAGATATTCATATATTTATCTGTATATATCTATACCTATATATAATCATCTATATATGAACATATATATATATATATATATATATATATATATATATATATATATATATAGCAACAAAAAGAAGAGCACTCCAAAGGTCTTGTAAAGTATAGTCACCTTTAATGTGAACGTTTTCAAGTCAAAACGACTCGTCCTCAGACATACAGTAAACCATTGCACTTACCCACCACCCAGAATATAACGGCACCTCAGCAGGATGTCACGTTCTCCTTAGTAGACACGCCCAAAACATGGGCGTAATCATCCAAGGCAGCATGCGTCTGAAAACACAGAACCTGTGTACAAAAAATATAAAAACATGAAAAAACTTAAAACTACTGCAAGGAACATGACATATCCAGAAGGGCAAGATGTAAGCCTAATTTTCGGCTAGATTACGAGTTGTGCGTTAGGGTAAAAAAGCAGCGTTAAGAGGTCCTAACGCTGCTTTTTTACACCCGCTGGTATTATGAGTCTTGCAGGTTTAGGGTCACCGCACACTTCTTTGGCCTTACCGCAAAACAACTTACGTAAACTTCGTAAAGTCTTTTTTTTTATGGGACTTCCATAGCGCTGGTATTACGAGTCTGTCCTGGGAGGCCAAAAAGTGAGCGGTATACCCTACCCTGTCAAGATCCCTAACGCATTTAAAAGTCAGTAGTTATGAGTTTTATGGTATAACGCCGTAACATAAAACTCATAACTAAAGTGCTAAAAAGTACACTAACACCCATAAACTACCTGTTAACCCCTAAACCGAGGCCCCCCCCCCGCATCGCAAACACTATAATAAAATTATTAACCCCTAATCTGCCGCTCCGGACACCGCCACCACCTACATTATATTTATTAACCCCTAATCTGCCTCAACCTACCTACACTTATTAACCCCTAATCTGCTGCCCCCAATTTCGCCGCCACTATAATAAACATATTAACCCCTAAACCGCTGCACTCCCGCCTTGCAAACATTAGTTAAATATTATTAACCCCTAATCTGCAGCCCCTAACATCGCCGCCACCTACCTACATTTATTAACCCCTAATCTGCCGCTCCCAACGTCGCCACCACTATATTAAAGTTATCAACCCCTAAACCTAAGTCTAACCCTAAACCTAACACCCACTAACTTAAATATAATTTAAAGAAATCTAAATAAATATTCCTATCATTAACTAAATAATTCCTATTTAAAGCTAAATACTTACCTATAAAATAAACCCTAAGCTAGCTAGAATATTACTAATAGTTACATTGTAGCTAGCTTAGGGTTTATTTGTATTTTACAGGCAAGTTTGTATTTATTTTAACTAAGTAGAATAGTTACTAAATAGTTATTAACTATTTAATAACTACCTAGCTAAAATAAATACAAAAGTACCTGTAAAATAAAACCTAACCTAAGTTACACTAACACCTAACACTACACTATAATTAAAAAAAACAAAAAACACTAAATTACAGAAAATAATAATAATATTAATAAATAATAAACTAATTACACCTAATCTAATAGCCCTATCAAAATAAAAAAAAAGCTCCCCAAAATAAAAACAAACCCTAGCCTAAACTAAACTACTAATATCCCTTAGCCCTTTTGCGGGGCATTGCCCCAAAGTAATCAGCTCTTTTACCTGAAAAAAAAATACAAACAACCCCCCAACAGTAAAACCCACCACCCACACAACCAACCCCCCAAATAAAATACTATCTAAAAAAAAACTAAGCTCCCCATTGCCCTGAAAAGGGCATTTGGATGGACATTGCCCTTAAAAGGGCAGTTAGCTCTTTTGCAGGCCCAAAGTCCCTAACCTAAAAATAAAACCCACCCAATACACCCTTAAAAAAACCTAACACTAACCCCCTGAAGATCGACTTACCGGGAGACATCTTCATCCAAGCCGGGCCGAAGTCCTCAACGAAGCTGGGAGAAGTCTTCATCCAAGCCGGGCGAAGTGGTCTTCCAGACGGGCAGAAGTCTTCATCCAGACGGCATCTTCTATCTTCATCCATCCGGCGTGGAGCGGGTCCATCTTCAAGACATCCGACGCGGAGCATCCTCTTCATCCAACGACTAAAGCTGAATGAAGGTACCTTTGAAGGTACCAATCAGCCAATAGAATGCGAGCTCAATCCTATTGGCTGAGAACAGTAAGTCGATCTTCAGGGGGTTAGTGTTAGATTTTTTTAAGGGTGTATTGGGTGGGTTTATTTTTTAGGTTAGGGCTTTGGGCTGCAATAGAGCTAAATGCCCATTTAAGGGCAATGCCCATCCAAATGCCCTTTTCAGGGCAATGGGGAGCTTAGGTTTTTTTAGTTAGTATTTTATTTGGGGGGTTGGTTGTGTGGGTGGTGGGTTTTACTGTTGGGGGGGTTGTTTGTAATTTTTTTTTTTACAGGTAAAAGAGCTGATTAATTTGGGGCAATGCCCCGCAAAAGGCCCTTTTAAGGGCTATTGGTAGTTTAGTTTAGGCTAGGGTTTTTTTTATTTTGGGGGGCTTTTTTATTTTGATAGGGCTATTAGATTATGTGTAATTAGTTTAAAGATCTGTAATTTGTTTTTTATTTTCTGTAATTTAGTGGGGGGGGGGGGTTGTGATTTAGCTAATTTAATTTATTTAATTGTTTTTAATTTAGTTAATTTATTTAATTATAGTGTAGTGTTAGGTGTTAGTGTAACTTAGGTTAGGTTTTATTTTACAGGTCAATTTGTATTTATTTTAGCTAGGTAGTTATTAAATAGTTAATAACTATTTAATAACTATTCCACCTAGTTAAAATAAATACAAACTTGCCTGTAAAATAAAAATAAAACCTAAGCTAGCTACAATGTAGGTATTTAGTTTTAAATAGGAATAATTTAGGTAATTATAGTAATTTTCTTTAGATTTATTAAATTTAAGTTCGGGGGTATTAGGGTTAGGGTTAGACTTATATTTAGGGGTTAATACATTTAATATAGTGGCGGCGACATTCGGGACGGCAGATTAGGAGTTAATAAGTATAATGTAGGTGGCAGCGATGTTAGGGGCGGCAGATTAGGGGTTAGTAATATTTAACTAGTATTTGCGAGGCGAGAGTGCGGCGGTTTAGTGGTTAATATGTTCTAGTGGCGGCGATGTCCGGAGCAGCAGATTTGGGGTTAAAAAATTTATTATAGTATTTGCGATGCAGTAGGGCCTCGGTTTAGTGGTTAATAGTTAGTTTATGGGTGTTAGTGTACTTTTTAGCACTTTAGTTATGAGTTTTATGCTACAGCGTTGTAGTGTAAAACTCATAACTACTGACTTTAGAATGCGTTATGGATTTTGGAGGTAGAGGGTGTACCGCTCACTTTTTGGCCTCCCAGGGCAGACTCGTAATACCGGCGCTATGGAATTCCCATAGAAAAAACGGGTTTACGAAGTTTACGTAAGTCGTTTTGCGGTAAGGCCAAAAAAGTGTGCGGGGCCCCTAAACCTGTAAAACTTGTAATACCAGCGGGCGTAAAAAAAGCAGCGTTAGGATCTCTTAACGCTGCTTTTTTACCTTAACGCACAACTCGTAATCTAGCCGTAAATTTTTATAAATGAAGGGACCCTGTATAAGCAGATCTCTGCAACAAAGTAACCTCCACTGAGAAAATTAGGACATCCCCACCAGATCTGCAAACCACGTCCTTTGCAGCCATGATGGAGCAGAATCACAGATGCTCGCTCCTGCTTGATGCGAGTCACCACAAGAGGAAGAAGCGGTAATAGAGGGAAAAGATATATGAGACTGAACCTCCATGGTACTGATAGGCATCTATCCATTCTGCCTGAGGATCCAACGACCTCAAACCATACCTGGGTAGCTTGGTATAGAGGCGGGATGCCATGAAATCTATCTCAGGCGTCCCCCACTCACTGCAAACACCTTGGGGTGAAGAGACCATTCCACTGGGTGAAAAGATTGCCTGTTGAGAAAATCCGCTTCCCAGTTGTCCACATCCGGAATGTGGATCGCTGACAGTGTACATTTGTGATTCTCCACCCACTCTAGTACCTGAGATACTTCTCTCATCACCATCTACCATCGCCAAGACACTTCTCGTTCCCCCTTGATAGTTGATATAGGCAACCGAGGTTAAATTGTCTGATTGATAAACTGGGACGAACCCAGAAGGGGCCAAGACTTCAAGCCATTGAAGATTGCCCGGAGTTCCAAAATATTGATCGGAAGGGAGGACTCCTCTTGAGTCCAAGTTTATCTTCCATCCATGTGATCTAAGAAGACTGAGAAGGGACTCTGAATGTTCTTCTGCTAGACAAAAAGATGGTACCTGTACCAAGATATCATCCAAATAAGGTGCTACAGCAATACCTCGTGTTCTGGCAATGGCTAGAAGAGCCACCAGAACCTTTGTAAATATCATTGGAGCAGTAGCTAGGCCAAATGGAAGAGCTATGAACTGGAAGTGCTGATCCAGAAAAACAAACCTCAGGAATTGAAAATGTTCCCTGTGAATCGGGACGTGAAGGTATGCATCCTTCAGGTCTATTGTGGTCATAAACTGTCCTTCCTGAACTAGAGGCAGGATTTACCGCATTGCTTCCATCTTGAAAGAGGGAACACTCAGAAACTTGCTTAGGCACTTTAAGTCCAGAATTGGATGGAAGGTTCCCTCCTTCTTTGGAACCACGAAAAGGTTTGACTAAAACCCAAAACCTCTTTCTGCTGTAGGTACCGGGACAATTACTCCTAGAGAGGAGAGATCCCGTACACAACCTAAGAAGGCAGCCCTCTTTTCTGGTCTAGGAATCTCCCCTGGGCGGATGAGACTTGAATCCTATCCTGTATCCTTGATATACAACCTCCAGGACCCAAGGATCCTGTAACCAAGCATCTGAAAAAAGATGCCTACTAAAAACTATAGTATAGTATGATCACACCACAGCAGACACGTTTGTGAATTCCACAGCTCCTCTCTTCTGTTGGTTTTACAGATTGGTTTTACAGATCAGATAGGGGTTCAGGACAAGTGCTCATACCTCAGAATATTATTTTCTATTTACCATATTCATCCATTTTGTGATATGTTTTCACATATAGTTTATATAGCTGGTTTACCTTCAACCGTAGCCGGTTATTAGTTGAATTTAGATGGACCCCCAATTTAGTGTGGGAACCTCTCCTCTTCTAGTTTTCACAGTATTTGATGTGTATTTCATATTTTCAGTGAAATTATCTGATGTATATTTTATATTTTAAGTATTGTTTTCAAGTGTCTCACCTGGAACTCGGGCTGTTCTTATATATATATATATATATATATATATATATATATATATATATATATATATATATATATATATATATATAAATATATATATATATATATTGTGTATATACAGGGAGTGCAGAATTATTAGGCAAGTTGTATTTTTGAGGATTAATTTTATTATTGAACAACAACCATGTTCTCAATGAACCCAAAAAACTCATTAATATCAAAGCTGAATAGTTTTGGAAGTAGTTTTTAGTTTGTTTTTAGTTATAGCTATTTTAGGGGGATATCTGTGTGTGCAGGTGACTATTACTGTGCAGAATTATTAGGCAACTTAACAAAAAACAAATATATACCCATTTCAATTTTTTATTTTTACCAGTGAAACCAATATAACATCTCAACATTCACAAATATACATTTCTGACATTCAAAAACAAAACAAAAACAAATCAGTGACAATATAGCCACCTTTCTTTACAAGGACACTCAAAAGCCTGCCATACATGGATTCTGTCAGTGTTTTGATCTGTTGACCATCAACATTGCGTGCAGCAGCAACCACAGACTCCCAGACACTGTTCAGAGAGGTGTACTTTTTTCCCTCCTTGTAAATCTCACATTTGATGATGGACCACAGGTTCTCAATGGGGTTCAGATCAGGTGAACAAGGAGGCCATGTCATTAGATTTTCGTCTTTTATACCCTTTCTTGCCAGCCACGCTGTGGAGTACTTGGATGCGTGTGATGGAGCATTGTCCTGCATGAAAATCATGTTTTTCTTGAAGGATGCAGACTTCTTCCTGTACCACTGCTTGAAGAAGGTGTCTTCCAGAAACTGGCAGTAGGACTGGGAGTTGAGCTTGACTCCATCCTCAACCCGAAAAGGCCCCACAAGCTCATCTTTGATGATACCAGCCCAAACCAGTACTCCACCTCCACCTTGCTGGCATCTGAGTCGGACTGGAGCTCTCTGCCCTTTACCAATCCAGCCACGGGCCCATCCATCTGGCCCATCAAGACTCACTCTCATTTCATCAGTCCATAAAACCTTAGAAAAATCAGTCTTGAGATATTTCTTGGCCCAGTCTTGACGTTTCAGCTTGTGTGTCTTGTTCAGTGGTGGTCGTCTTTCAGCCTTTCTTACCTTGGCCATGTCTCTGAGTATTGCACACCTTGTGCTTTTGGGCACTCCAGTGATGTTGCAGCTCTGAAATATGGTCAAACTGGTGGCAAGTGGCATCTTGGCAGCTGCACGCTTGACTTTTCTCAGTTCATGGGCAGTTATTTTGCGCCTTGGTTTTTCCACATGCTTCTTGCGACCCTGTTGACTATTTTGAATGAAACGCTTGATTGTTCGATGATCACGCTTCAGAAGCTTTGCAATTTTAAGAGTGCTGCATCCCTCTGCAAGATATCTCACTATTTTTTACTTTTCTGAGCCTGTCAAGTCCTTCTTTTGACCCATTTTGCCAAAGGAAAGGAAGTTGCCTAATAATTATGCACATCTGATATAGGGTGTTGATATCATTAGACCACACCCCTTCTCATTACAGAGATGCACATCACCTAATATGCTTAATTGGTAGCAGGCTTTCGAGCCTATACAGCTTGGAGTAAGACAACATGCATAAAGAGGAGGATGTGGTCAAAATACTCATTTGCCTAATAATTCTGCACACAGTGTATATATATATTTTATATATTTTATTTTTCATGTATGTATTTTTTGTATGTATGCCTTTAATACATATGTTTTTATAATATCCGCACATATGTTTAATCCCCTCATGTAGGGTTGCCACCCGTCCCTTAAAATACAGAACACTTATAAGTTACACATGCTGCAGGGTGTGCAGGAAAGAATATGAATAGTGCTGTCCAGAAACACAATACATGTTCCTCCCTGCACACCCTGCAGCATGTGTAACTCATAAGTGTCCAGGAAAACATGGCTGAGCTGGCAACCCTACCCTTGTGATAATCGCAACAAAGTTTGTTCTTTTTAGTTTATGTGCAAACTCTTATTTGAGCTTTTCCCCACAATCTTAAAAATAGAGGTTTGATAAATGTTTCCAATTTGTATGTAAAACATCTTATACAACCGCTATAGGCTGCATCTGTAAGATAACGCTGCAAACTGTTACTGTTATTTTCACTTTTAACTATTGTGAATTCCTTTGTTGGTGCACACATTGTATCTTTATTTATTGCAACTTCATGTGATTAATGTACTGACATTATAGATGATGTTTGTTCTCTATATCTGAATGCAAAATTGTCATTATCATTCCCCTTACGTACAGAATGGATCCTTATATAATGGTCTGTTCCTGTTTTTTCTTTTTCTGTTTTTTTCTATATTTCACAATAAATAGTCCCTCATTATTAGAGTCATATCCACTATTATAACTATTATTTAAATTCCCTTGCCCTTATCCAAAATGGCGCTTCACTGCACTGTATTTTACTATTACGATTATTATTTTAACTACCTTGCCCTTATCCAAAATGGCGCCCCTCTGCGCTGTCTTTTACTTTTTAATAAGCCATATAACTTGACACTGAATCACCACATAAAGGCATTTTGGCATAGAACACACACTACTATAGCGCTATCACTGCACATGATATACTTATTTATATGCATCCAGTAAAACTGGTTAAAATATATTGACCATCTTTGCTCTTAAATAAAATGGCGATTTAGTCACTTCTACCGGAAGTCTTCTTCTGGTAAAACACTCTTTATATCTTAAGCACATTGCATATACTTTTTCATATATTTGGACCATGTATATTATCTAGATAAGTACCATTCACCATTTTAAAACAATTGGCCACCAATTTTTTGCCCCTAACCAAAATGGTGGCTCTGGAGCCTAGCTACCTGGAAGTGTTTACTTACCCAGAAGTATCTAACCAGACTTTGGTCCATATGTACATTTGGTGCCTAAAACTCACCACACCCTTCTTTGATTGGCTGTTAGCCTTTAAATAGTACAACTCTGGTATACTACAAATTAAACTGGTATAGTCTTGATAAAGGCCTCTCAGTCGGCCGAAATGTGTTGACCTCCTTTTTCCTTAGTTTAGCTAGCTTTTTTTGTTTTTGTGCATCTGTTTGTTTGTTTTTCCCCCACAGGTACCTTTTAGATGTTCTTACTCTGAACCAGAAGTTTTGGATAAAAGATTTTCCTTTCCTGAATAAAAGTATTTTCCTCTCTCTTCTCTGGATCCTTCCACATTGGACCTCCACTGGATTTTTTACTCTTTGTGACTCTTTGTGACTGAATAGACTTTGGGACTATATCTTTGCTTTATATATGGGACGTCCCTTTATCTGAGCTCAGATTCATAAATATCATTAATTATTTTCTTTATTGTTCTTTTTTTTTGTTATACCCTTATATTGTCATATTTTTGACACATGTTTTTCATAGTTGCTTTTTAAACATTTTACTTTAGATTGTGAATAACTCTGCCAGATTGCCACATAGTTCTAGCAATCTTGTTCCATATATTCCTTGGATTAAAATATTTTTTTATATACAACATATGGATATGTTTTTATATATTATTTATTGTCTGTATTTTTCACCCTATTTCTATGCTCCTTATTAATACAGTACTATGCGTTATTAATACAGTACTATGTGTTATTTCTATGCTCTTTAGTAATACAGTACTATGTGTTGTTTTTTGGCCATTATACACCGATATTAATAATCTCTTTGGGCCCAACTTTTCCACCAGCACACTTAAAGGGACATAATACTCATATGCTAAATCACTTGAAAGTGATGCAGTATAACTGTAGAAAGCTGACAGGAAAATATCACCTGAGCATCTCTATGTAAAAAAGGAAGATATTTTACCTCACAATTTCCTCAGCTCAGCAGAGTAAGTTCTGTGCAAAAAGTTATAATTCAGCTGCTCCCAGCTGCAGGTAAAAAAAAATTAAAAAAATTAAGAAATGAACAGCAGCCAATCAGCATCAGCAGTGCTGAGGTCATGAACTCTTTTACTGTGATCTCATGAGATTTCACTTAACTCTCATGAGATTTCATTGTAAACTTCCTTAAACTGAATAGGGAAATAACATGAGAGTGCACGAGGCTCATCCATTCAGCTGTCCCAGGACAGACAAACTGATATCCTGCTTAGAAATCCTTTACAATGGGATGTGGCTACTGAGGAACTTTTGAGGTATAATATCTTTCTTTTTTACATAGAGATGTTCAGGTGATATTTTCTAGTCAGCTTTAAACAGCTATGCTGCATCACTTTCAAGTGTTTAAACATTTGGGTATTATGGCCCTTTAAGCCCCTTTTGGGTGGCGCTCCTATGTCCACACAATTTATGTATTTATTCTTCTGTACGACCCTGTTAGGTGGCCGTTTTTTATAGTGAGTTTGTGTGCTTTGCTCTCCTGGCGCTGACTACTAACCATTTTTATTTCAGTGTGTAATTGCTGCAAGTTCCAACTAAGTGACAATGCGCGGGACATGTGCGCACCCTGACACTGCTTAGGTAACTATCTGTGATTGAACTGGTAAATGAGTCTTACAAAGGGATTTAAAATGTAGTAACCATCTAACAGAATTGTACAAACTTCAGATATCATGAGAGAAAATGTCTTTGTGCTGGCTAAACATTAAATTAATACACATTGGGCTAGATTACAAGGGGAGCAGTATTTAGCACTCACGCTCAAGCGTAAACACCGCTAGAAGTAATGTTTTATGTGCACAGGTTAGCGTGCATATAACAAATTGAAAGTAAAAGTTTTGCGTGAGAGCGAAGCCCGATGCGCAATAATTCTTTGTGAGGGATTACTGTACTACTGTCGGACTTATGTGCGCAAACACGAAAAGGACTACACTAATTCTTCATGTGTATATTATATCCCTTTGCAGTAAAATACATGGCCATACACCTTTAAACCCTAAAGAAAAAGTATTAATATTTATATGACTAATTTTTATCAGATAGTGTTTATATGAGTGTAACAGTATATTTTAATATATTTATGTTATGTTTGGTGCAACTTTTATTTTAGCCCTTACCCTTTACACGTGGCCTTCAGTCGCACAAATCCAACAAGCTCAAAATTTGATTGCGCACAAGAGAATACTATTACTTATAACTTGTAATATGTGCAAAATGAACACACCCACAATATTCTAATATTGCTCACACGCAAACGTTAGCGTGCTACTTGTAATCTAGCCCATATTTAGCAACTGTGAATGCTTACAAACTGCAATTATGCGAGTGGGAAGTATTTTGTATTCTAAAACTCTATTCTTAAGGACCATTTTGGTTTAATGCAGAATATGAATGAATGATTGAATAAATGAATGCCTCTTCATTACATATTCGTCCAACAACATCCACTATTATAATTTACTTTTTCATTTCCAGGAGCTCTCTTGAATCCTAGAGCAGTGTGTAATTGCCGCAGGTTCCAAGTGCGCACCCTGAGAATAATGCCTAGGTAGCATTTCCATGATTGAACTGGTATAATGAGCCTCACAAAGGGCTTGGAAATGTAGTAACCATCTAAAACAAATTGTACAAACTTCACATATCATGATAAAAAAATGGTATATACAACAGTCTCTTCCATTGTTGTAATGAAAAAGCACTAAGTAGTGGGTTATGTTTAATAGGAATCATTGCAATACGTATTCATCATTTTAAAAGGATTTGATATTTTATTTATTTTTTAACCCCATTTGTGAAGGGTTCATAACTTCCTGTCACTACCCTACAAGCAGTGAAGGCAAAGAATAAACTTTTCCTTTGAAGTCTTGCTCATGCTCAGTAGAGGATTTTTGCGGCAAAAAAATAGAGTGACTATAGAACTAAAGTTCGGCAATGATAGCTTTTTATCTAACTGCAGGCAATGGCTTCACTGAGAATTTCTACACTAAGGGGTAGATTACTAGTGGAGCTGTATTTTGCTCACCCTCTCACACGTTAACTCCGCAAGAAGTATGCTTTTTGCACGCATCGGGTAGCGCGTGTCTTACAAGTTAAAAGTAAAATCTTTTTGCTTGTGCCCTAACCCGACGTGCGCAAAAAGCCAAACTTAGAATATTGTGATGCATTAACGTATTCCCCATAGACTTCAATGGAGTGTGGAAAAAAATAATATATATATATATAACTTTTTTAAAATATATATAATATATATATATATATATATATATATTTAGGTACAGATATATACAGATATATATAGCAATATCTGTTTATAAATGCATAGAATATATTCCCTTATGTGAAGAACATTGGAATGTGACATATTTACAGGTTTAAAACATTTATTAAATATGAATATTGCATAAATATGATTTTACATGTTTTCAGCTACTTGACTGCAAAGGGCTCCAATGCACATATATATATATATATATATATATACAGTATATGTATATGTCAATGGCCCCTATTTATCAAGCCGTCAACTGCAAATACGCTGGAATTCCGCAGCGTAATTGTGGAGAGCCTGATTCCCCTTAGTTATCAAAGCCTACAGACCGTCAAAAGTAGAAATTTGTGACGTAACATACGATCCGCTGGTCTCAGTCTGACACAGATCGATGCTTACGTCACTACAGATGTTCCGAATGCAAATTCAGGACTATCTGACTACTTTTGCTAGTTAACAAATATCTAACAGGTACGCTCGCCACTATTCTGGCCCAGTGTACCTGGTTTTCAATCCGCCGCCCTGGAGTCGACGGATGCCATAGGAATCAATGGGAGTCTGAAAGCAGCAAAAGCTCATGTTCGCTGCTGCCCAATATCCCATTGATTCCTATGGGAGAATAAAAGTTATGTTCACAGCTAACACCCTAACATGTACCCCCGAGTCTAAACACCACTAATCTGCCGCCCAACACCGCCGCCACCTACATTATACTTATTAACCCCTATTCTGCCGTCCTGACACCACCGCCACCTAAACAAAAGTTATTAACCCCTAATCTGCAGCTCCTGACACCGCCGCCACCTACATAAAGTTATTAACCCCTATCCCGCCGTTCCCGGAGCCCACTGCAACTAAAAAAATGTATTAACCCCTAAAACCCTGGCCTCCCACATCACTACCACTTTACTAAACCTATTAACCCCTAAACCACCAGCCCCCCACATCGCCATAAACTAAATTAAACTATTAAGCCCTAAACCTAACAACCCGCTAACTTTATATTAAATATTAACTCATCCCTATCTTTCAATAAATTTAAACTTACTTTTAGATTTAAATTAAACTATATTAAACTATTAATTAATCTACCCTAACTGTTATACTAAAATTACATTAAACTATATTAAACTAATAATTAAACTATATTAAACTATTAATTAATCTATCCTAACTATTATACTAAAATTACATTAAACTACAAATTAAATTAACTATATTATATATTTAAACACCTAACCCTACTCAAATAATTTAAATCTACACTAAAAAATTACTAAAGTTACAAAAAACACCACTAAGTTACAAAAAATAACAAACACTAAGTTACAAAAAAAAATAAACACTAAGTTACACAAAATAAAAAATAAATTATCAAAGATTTAAACTAATTACACCTAATCTAAGAGCCCTATGAAAAAAAGCCCCCCAAAATAACCCCCCCCCTAGCCTACAATAAACTACCAATAGCCCTTAAAAGGGCCTTTTGCGGGACATTGCCCCAAAGAAATCAGCTCTTTTACCTGTAAATAAAAAATACAAATACCCCCCAACAGTAAAACCCACCACCCACACAACCAACCCCCCAAATAAAACCCTAACTAAGAAAACCTAAGCTCCCCATTGCCCTAAAAAGGGCATTTGGATAGGCATTGCCCTTAAAAGGGCATTTAGCTCTTTTGCTGCCCAAATCCCTAACCTAAAAATAAAACCCGCCCAATAAACCCTTAAAAAATCCTAACACTAACCCCTGAAGATCCACTTACAGTTTTGAAGATCCGACATCCATCCTCCAAGAAGCCGGCAGAAGTCTTCATCCAAGCAGCCGAAGTCTTCATCCAAGCCCGCAGAAGTCTTCACTCAGACGGCATCTTCTATCTTCATCCATCCGGCGCAGAGCGGCTCCATCTTCAAGCCATCCGACGCGGAGCATCCTCTTCGTTCGATGTCTTCTTCCCGAATGAATGTTCCTTTAAATGACGCCATCCAAGATGGTTTAAAAGTTTATTGGATGGGTTTTATTTTTAGATTAGGGGTTTGGGCTGCAATAAAGCTAAATGCCCTTTTAAGGGCAATGCCCATCCAAATGGGGAGCTTAGGTTTTTTAGTTAGGGTAATATTTGGGGGGGGGGTTGGTTGGTTACAGATAAAAGAGCTGAATTCTTTGGGGCAATGCCCCGCAAAAGGACCTTTTAAGGGTTATTGGTAGGTTATTGTAGGCTAGGTTTTTTTTATTTTGGGGGGGCTTTTTATTTTCATAGGGCTCTTATATTAGGTGTAATTAGTTTAAATCTTTGATAATTTGTTTTTTATTTTGTGTAACTTAGTGTTTATTTTTTTTTGTAACTTAGTGTTTGTTATTTTTTGTAACTTAGTTGTTAGTTTTTTGTAACTTAGTAATTTTTTAGTGTATATTTAAATTATTTGAGTAGGGTTAGGTGTTTAAATATATAATATAGTTAATTTAATTAGTTTTTTTAATTAAACTGCCAGTTGAGCCCAATTAAAGGAAAAACTACTAAAGGAGGGTGTTCCACATTATTAAGCAGAGCAAAGAATTTTCAAGCAATATGGGAAAGAAAAAAGATCTCACTGCTGCCGAAATGAGTGAAATAGTTCAATGCCTTGGACGAGGTATGAAAACATTATATATTTCACAAAAACGTAAGCGTGATTATCGCACTATTAAGAGATTTATGACTGATTCAGAGCACAGATGGGTTAGTGCAGATAAAGGCACATTGAGGAAGATTTCTGCCAGATCCATGCATCGGATCAAGAGAGCAACTGCTAAAATACCATTACATAGCAGCAAACAGATATTTGAAGCTGCTGGTGCCTCTGGAGCCCCACAGACATCAAGGTGTAGAGTCCTCCAGAGTCTTGCAACTGTGCATAAACCTTCCATTCGGCCACCACTAACCAATGCTCACAAGCAGAAACGGCTGTATTGGGCAGAAAAATACATGAAGACTAATTTTCAAACAGTCCTTTTCACTGATGAGTGCTGTGCAACCCTGGATGATCCAGATGGATGGAGTAGTGGATAGTTGGTGGACGGCCACCCTGTTCCAACAAGGCTGCAACGTCAGCAAGGCGGTGGTGGAGTCATGTTTTGGTCCGGAATCATGGGAAGAGAGCTGGTCGGCCCCTTTAGGGTCCCTGAAGGTGTAAAGATGACTTCTGCAAAGTATGTGGAGTTCCTGACTGACCACTTCCTTCCCTGGTACAGAAGGAAGAACTATGCTTTCCGTAATAAAATCATCTTCATGCATGATTGACAATGCACCATCTCATGCTGAAAAGAATACCTCTGCATCAATGGCTGCTATGGGGATAAAAAGAGAGAAAGTCATGGTGTGGCCTCCATCCTTCCCTGACCTCAATCCTATTGAGAACCTTTGGAGCATTCTCAAGCAAAAGATCTATGAGGGTGGGAGGCAGTTTACATCCAAACTGCAGCTCTGGGAGGCTATTCTGACATCTTGCAAACAAATTCAAGCAGAATCTGTCCAAAAACTCACAAGTTCAATGGATGCAAGACTTGTGAAGCTGCTATCAAATAAGGGGTCCTATGTTAAAATGTAACGTGACCTGTTAAAATGTTTACAAAGTTAAAATGTTGTACAAAGTTTGATTGAAATAGCTTTAGATTTAAGTAAATATGCTGCAAACACAACAAATAACAATTTTCAGTTCTTTACAACCTATAAAGTGTTTTGAAACTTACAGTGCGTAATAATTTGGAACAGTGCATTGTAAGTTTTTTATTTTGAAAAAAAAATACTGTTATCATTAGGAGGTTTGTTCAATAAAATTTGAATTGCACTCTTAATAGTTGATAACATGAGAATTATGCTGACTGTTGTTTACATCAATTATTTAGGTAAATGAGAAAGATATCATTGGCATAATAATTTGGAACAGGGTGTATGTGTATATATGTCTGTAAATACATATATGTACATATAAACACATAAATACATATGTGCACAACACACACACACACATACACACACACACATATATATATATATATATATATATATATATATATATATATATATATATATATATATATATATATATATACTGTATATACAGTTGTAATCAAAAGTTTAGGCATCCCTGACAATTTCCATGATTTTCATTTATAACTAATTGGGTGTTTGGATCAGCAATTTCATTTTGATCTATCAAATAACTGAAGGACACAGTCATATTTCAGTAGTGAAATGAGGTTTATTGGATTAACAGAAAATGTGCAATATGCAACAAAACGAAATTAGACAGGTGCATACATTTGGGCACCCTTGTCATTTTGTTGATTTGAATACCTGCCTAGCACTGATTAATTGGAACACACAATTGGTTTGGTGAACCCATTAAGCCTTAAACTTCATAGACAGGTGCATTCAATCATGAGAAAAGGTTTTTAAGGTGGACAATTGCAAGTTGTTGTTCTCCTGTATGGGAGAGTGATGCGGAAGAAGCCTTTTCTGCAAACACGCCACAAACAGAGTCGCTTGCGGTATGTAAACGCCCATTTGGACAAGCCAGCTTCATTTTGGAAGAAGGTGCTTTGGACTGATGAAACAAAGATTGAGTTATTTGGTCATAACAAGGAGCGTTATGCATGGCAGCAAAAGAACACAGCGTCCCAAGACAAACACTTGCTACCCACAGTAAAATTTGGTGGATGTTCTATTATGCTGTGGGGCTGTGTGGCCAGTGCCGGTACTGGAAATCTTGTTAAAGTTCAGGGTCACATGGATTCCACTCAATATCAGCAGATACTTGAGAATAATGTTGAGGAATCAGTCACAAAGTTGAAGTTACGCCGGGGCTGGATATTTCAACAAGACAACTACCCAAAACACTGCTCAAAATCTAGTCTGGCATTTATGCAGAGGAACAAGTACAATGTTCTGGAACCAGTCCCCAGACCTGAATATCACTGAAAATCTGTGGGGTGATTTGAAGAGGGCTGTCCATGCTCGGCAACCATCAAACCTAACTGAACTGGAGATGTTTTGCAAGGAGGAATGGTCCAAAATACCTTCATCCAGAATCCAGACACTCATTACAGGCTATAGGAAGCATCTAGAGGCTGTTATTTCTGCTAAAGGAGGCTCTATTAAATATTAATGCAATATTTCTGTTGGGGTGCCCAAATGTATGCACCTGTCTAATTTAGTTTTGATGTATATTGTGCATTTTCTGTTAAAGGTATACTAAACCCAACATTTTTCTTTAATGATTCAGATAGAGCAAGCAATTTTAAGCAACTTTCTAATTTACTCCTACTATCAATTTGTATTTGTTCTCTTGCTATCTTTATTTAAAAATTTGAAATTTAAAGCTTTGGAGTCAGCCCATGTTAGGTTCAGAACCATGGATAGCGCCTGCTTATTGGTGGACACAGTTAGCAAACCAATAAGCAAGCATAACCCAGGATCTCAACAAAAAATGGGCCGGCTCTTAAGCTTTACATTCCTGTTTTTTAAATAAAGATAGCAAAAGAATGAAGAAAAATTTATAATAGGAGTAAATTAGAAAGTTGCTTAAAATTGCATGCTCTATCTGAATTATTAAAGAAAAAATGTGGGTTTAATGTCCCTTTAATCCAATAAACCTAATTTCACTAGTGAAATATTACTGTGTCTTCAGTTATTTGATAGATCAAAATGAAATTGCTGATCCAAACATCAAATTATTTATAAATGAAAATCATGGAAATTGTCAGGGGTGCCTAAACTTTTGCATACGACTGTATGTATATATATATTTATATTTAGAGATCTATATGTAATAAAAATGTTTTATTAGAGAGTGTTATTTTGAGTGTAACTGTTTACTTTTAAATTTATTTTTGATGTGTTTGTGCAACTTTTTTGTCTCATGTAACAGTTAACCAGATCTCTGAATTTGCACAATACTGACGTGCATTAAATGAAATTGTGCGAAAGCGAAAGCATTTTCTTTCAACTTGTAATACGCGTGATACTTCCCATGCACAGAAAGAGTCACAATAAATCATCTCTTCTCCCATTTCCAGCCAAAGTCATTGAGAAGTCCATCAACGCACAACTCATTGAACACATTGAGGCCAACCACACCCTAGACCCCTCCCAATCCGGGTTCAGGAGCAACCACAGCGCCGAGATCGCCCTCCTCGCCACCACAGACAACCTCCGCACCCTGCTCGACCGAGGAGATACCGCTGCCCTCATTCTACTAGACCTCTCAGCAGCATTCGACACTGTCTCCCACAACACCCTCCGCATCAGACTTCACGATGCCGGCATCCACAACAAAGCCCTGGAATGGATCACCTCCTTCCTCACCGGCAGAAAAGTCATACTGTGGCCCTTCACCTCCAAGCCCACAGAAATCAACTGCGGTGTACCCCAGGGCTCCTCGTTGAGCCCCACCCTCTTCAACATCTACATGGCACCTCTCGCCGCCACCTCCCTACCTCACAACCTCAACATCATCTCCTCCTCGCCGACACCCAGCTAATCATATCACTCACCAAAGACCCCACCAAGAGAAACATCCACAAAGGGCTAAGAGCAGTCACTGCCTGGATGAATAACAACTGCCTCAAACTGAACACAGACAAATCCGAAGTCCTCCTCCTTGGACCCAACTCATCTGCCTGGGATAACTCTTGGTGGCCCACAACTCTTGGACACTCCCCTACCCCCACTGACCATGCACAAAATCTAGGCTTCATCCTGGACTCGTCACTCTCCATGAACCGACAAATCAACTCCGTCTCCTCTACCTGCTTCCACATACTCCACCTGTTGCGAAAGATCTTCAAATGGATCCCACCTGACACCAGGAAGATGGTCACCCACGCACTCGTCAGCAGCAGACTGGACTACTTCAACTCACTGTATGCCAGATGCACCATCAATCTCCAAAAGAGACTCCAGCATGTCCAGAACGCCTCGGACTCATACTCAACATCTCTCGCCAACCCCCCACCGCAAAACACCTGCGAGACTTGCGCTGGCTCCCCATCACCAAAAGAATCACTTTAAAGCTCCTCACCCACACGTTCAAGGCCCTCCGCAACATTGGCCCTGAATACTTGAACCACCGTGTCACCTTCTACACCCCCGCCAGACAACTACGATCGGCCGACCAAGACCTCGCGGTCACCCCCGTATAAGAAAATCCACTGCTGGAGGCAGATCCTTCTTGCACCTAGCAGCCAAAACTTGGAACACCCTCCCAAAATACCTCAGACAGGCTACTGATCTAACGAAATTTAGAAAAGACCTCAAGACCTGGCTCTTCGATTGAACTGCACCTGTTAGCATTTTCACACCTTACCATCTTCCCTTAGCGCCTTGAGACCCTTACGGGTGACTAGCCACGCTTTACAAGAACCCAATAGAATAGAATAAGTGACAGTCCTTTTATTCTGTGCCTCATTTATCAGTTGTGAGTGTTCATTGGTCTGAGACATGCGTTTCTACAAGTTTCTACTTAAAGTTCAATGTTTACTTTTTTTTCTTCATTGTGTTTGTTTATATACTTAAATGCTGCTCTGTCATTTGACTGACAGAAATGTTTTACCTAAAATGACCTTTTGGCTTAAGTACACCCCAATGTACTCTCCATAATTGCACCTAAGACATTTCACCACACAGCTTCTCTTACTTATTCTTGTAGCTTAACAAAAACATCATAACCAATGGGACATCCCATAATATGCACTCATGGAAGGCTCCATGAGATTCCCAGGACATATGTTGGAACCTTTATACTTACTGGGCAAGTAGCAGCATTAATTTGCTGTTATTCACAATGTGGTGACTCATCCTATTGCCCGCCAGATTATGTGCATTATATAACAGTCAAAGAAATGTGTCTGCTTCCACTTTACTCAAAGGCAACATAAAATATCTGATTGCCACAATTCTGAAGAATATGTCTAGCACTTGTTATTTACAGTACTTCAAATGAGGGAGATAGAAAAGGGTAGTCCCATGACTTGTATTATCTCAATGCACAGTTGAATCTATTAAGTGAATCTTGCAGAGACACAAGTCACAAGTATAACATATCTGATATGCACATATTAGGCCAAATTTTGTCTAATTGCTCAGACATCAATGGCTTTGTTTCTAACTGCAGAATCCAGTATCAGTCACACAAACACACTTATTAAATGGTATATATATATATACAGTGGGACCTCGGTTTACGAATTTAATTCGTTCTCCGGGACGTTTCTTATTGCGAAAAATTCGTAAACCGAAACACGGTTTCCCATAGGAATGCATTGAAAACCAATTAATGCGTTCCGGAGGTGAGAGAAAAAGTTAAATAAAGTCTACAAAACCTGCTGCAAAAGGCTCCAAAATTTGCTGCAAATGGCTCCAATGGCTCCAAAAGGCTCCACAACTTGCTGCAAATGGCTCCAAAGGGCTCAACAACTTGCTGCAAATGGCTCCAAAAGGCTCAACAACTTGCTGCAAATGGCTCCAAAACCTCTCCAACTGCTACCCACACTTCAGTATGCAGGGGCAAACCGGGACACTTGTTTCGTATTGCGAAAAAAATTCGTAAACCGAGGGGCAAACCGGAACATTTGTTTCGTATTGCGAAAAAAATTCTTAAACCGAGACAATTTTTTTCAAGATTTTGAATTCTTAAACCGAAATTTCGTATACCGAGTCGTTTGTAAACCGAGGTCCCACTGTATATATATATATATATATATAGATAGATAGATAGATAGATAGATAGATAGATAGATAGATAGATATAGATATATATATATATGTATGAACTGATGAAGGATTCTGTAGTTGGAAACAAAATCTGTTACCATTTAATTTCTGTATTAAACCAGACCAGATCAACAATAAAAGACACAAGTGACATTTATTTGTGCACAATAATTGTATCCATCAGTATTTGTTTACTTTCATAAAGAGGATTATCTTGGAGTTACCTTTTATTGTAGCTTTTAATTAATATTTAGCCTCAATCTGTTTTTATGGAGCTTGTATGAACTCTGCTACATATGAGTTATTTTTTTAAAAGCAGTGCTATTGGACTATAATTAATATTATGGAGAAGAATATAATGAGGAAAAATACTCTATCCTTTTATTTGTCCTTGTCTTTCATCACTTCTAAAAGAACATATATTAATTTAAAATGTTTGGGTAGCAACATTTAAATTCATTTGAATCACTGACAAATAATTTAAATGAATGTTTGCAGTTGTTATATAAGAACTGTTTATTATTTTCAGTAGCCACTATGTATTAATTGTAACTTTAATCACCTTTATATAGTAACAGATCATACAGAGACATTTATAAAAGAGGCAACAATTCATACCTATAAAGTATAAAACCCTATTTGAATTTGTATTTGTTTTTTTAGAAATAAATACATTTCCTTACTGTAAAATTGCAAACAATAAATATGTGACTAACTCTAATATACAAATACAAAAAATGAAACAGGTACTGTTACTACAACATTCTGTTTTTAATGGTAAAATATATTGCTAGGTTCTATAGGTTTGGAACAATGTCTGTAACACTTTTTAATTTAATTTAGGGCTAGATTACGAGTGGAGCGGTAATTTGTGCTCCCTGTTCGTGCGTTAACTCCTCTAGACAACAGTTTTTTGTGTGCGTCGGGTAGCGAGCATATTACAAGTTAAAAGTAAAAAATGTTGTGCTAACCTGACGCTCAAAAAGCCGAACTTCAAATATCAAGATAGCGTTAATGTCTTCTCCCATAGAAGTCAATGGAGCAAAGCCGATCACATTTTCTCAAGTGTGCTAACCCGACACGAAATATTAATATTTCACATTTCAATGTTCTTCACATAGAAGAATATGTTGTATTTATTCATAAATACATATTTCTCTCTCTATATATATATTTATAAATATGAAACAAAGTAGAATGCCTCAATACAAAGTATAATAGTCTAAAAAGTCTAAAGGCTGCTATAGACAAAAAAATATAAAGGCAGGGGATACCAATAGAAACGCCCTAATCCTAAACAAAAAACAATGCAAACAAAAGAGCTGTCTCAGCCCCAAAGTAACTCAGACATAAAACAGATAGCATCAGCTAAATACCAGTCAATGGGCTCCATTTATGAAGCAGCGAATGCTGCTTTGGAGGCCCATCGTTTCAGGTTCGCCTGAAACGGAAGTTAAGAAGCAGGGGACATAAGACCGCTGCTCCTTAACCTGTCCGCCACCTTCTAGGTGGCAAATAAAACCATCCCGATCTGACACGATCAGGATTATTGACAGCCCCTGCTAGCAGCCAATTGGCCACCAGTGAGCAGGAGGCGGCATTGCATCTAGAAATGCTTGTGCAATGATAAATGCCAACAGTGTATGCTGTCAACATTTATGTTGAGCAGATTTAGAGAATCATGTCTGCTCGGCATATAGTAAATCTACCCCAATATGTAACAATCAATAAGAGGAAAAAATTCCAGAAGGTATTCCACTTACGAGATATTACTTCAATCTAATGAGGTAAGTTGACGCATCTGTGAGGGAGAGACCTCTGGTGGAGAGGATGTGTGAGTTTTAAGTGATGGTAGTATCTTTCTTGACTCCTGGAGTATGGTTAACCCAGCCCTTACTTCTCTTGATCCTCTTGGAATGAATTCAGTAGGGAATGCCCTGTGGTTCCCCTCATGCAATGTTAGAGATCCTGGTTTAACCACAATGATATGCGGTATATAACTTGCATGGGTAGGATCTAATCCACACTATGGTCAGTTGGGGTCAGTTCTGGGGCCTGTTTCGTTTAACATAATTATCTGTGATATCAGCAAAGGGCTACACAGGGGAAAGTATGTCTGTTTGCAGATGATACAAAAATTTGTAACAGAGTGGATGTTCCGGGGGGGGGGGGTAGACTACAAAATGAGATGTAATATACAACAATTGGAGGATTGGACAAATGACTGGGATCTAAAGTTTAACACAGCAAAGTGTCAAATAATGCATTTAGGTAAGAAAAATCCAAATGTTAATTACAGGCTCAATGACACTTTACTGACTGTTACAGAAGAGGAACAGGACTTGGGAATTATTATTTTAGATGATTTAAAACTTCGTAAACAATGTAGTAATGCAGCGAGTAAGGCTAGCAGAATGCTTGGATGTATTGGTAGAGGTATTTGCAGCAGAAATAGTAAGGTTCTTATGCCACTTTATAGATCATTAGTTAGGCTTCATATTTAGTATTGTGTGCAGTTCTGGAGGCCATATTTTCAGAAGGATATTAACAAACTTGAATCCGTGCAAAGGATGGCTACCAAAATGGTACATGGTCTAAAAAAATAAAACTTACGCGGATAGGCTCAATGACCTAAATATGTATAGCTTAGAGGAGTAATGGTAAATTCAAGCGTATAACAAAAGTGCTTAGCTAGCAATCTTCTTTCCTCTTTTTATAAAACAATGAGAAAAACTAATGTTTGTTTTTAGTAATGGTAAATCCTAGCGTTTGTTATACGCTTAAGTTTACCATCACTTTAAGAGACCAGCATTAGCATTTGATTCTTAAACTTTTAGAAAGAATTATATAATAACTGTAAATTAGATCAAATGATATTTGATTAATTGAAGAGTTTAGTACTGAAGTGAACTCTGAGAGAAATTATTAGGGGGTTTTATGTAAAATGGATCGCTTATATTAAAACTCAAGCCAGGAGTTCAAAATACTTTACCCTTTTTAAACTTCAGACTGGTCAGATTGCTAATGGTTGTTAGTAGGCGGAGGTAAGCTTTTCTCTCTCTGAGGACTGATATAATTGAATTGCTTAAATGAAAAGCAAAATAGTGGATTAAGTTTTTATGTAACAATGCAACCATACATGAGGAAATTTAAGTTAAATAGTAAGTTATTTTCTTATATGTTCATTGTTTAAAGGGCCATTATACACTCATTTTTTCTTTGCATAAATGTTTTGTAGATGATCTATTTATAAAGCCCATAAAGTTTTTGTTTTTTTAAATGTATAATTTGGCTTATTTTTAAATATCATTGTTCTGATTTTCAGACTCCTAACCAAGCCCCAAAGTTTTATTTCAATACCGTCAACTACCTACTAGAGCTTGCTCCTGTTTGTGTAAAGGGTCTTTTCATATGCAAAAGAAGGGGGAGGGGGAGTGTCTTATTTACCACTTGCAGTGGGCTTTCCAACTACCTTTTCAACAGAGCTAAACTGAAAGTTTCTAAGTAAGGCCTCGCTTCCATTGAGTCGTAATTCAGTTTGCGTGCACTCGCAAACCGTTAAATATGCTGTCGAAAGCAATAGCGTTTAACGACTGTTTCCAATGGCGCGTTATACCTCTATATCGGCTTCCGGACTTCGGCTGCCGAAAAGATTTTCGCGTCCCATAGAAAGTAATAGAAGCCGTTAATCGATAAATTATACCAGGTTTCCATTGAAAGCGCTAACCGTTAATACACTGTCGGAGGCTGTCGATACATTGAGACATATTACCCCCAGCTCAACTAGGTGTAAAGGAGGAAAAAAGAGCTTTTTGAGGCCTGTTTCTCATTGAAATTGCAAATCAAAAAAAATTTATGAGTGTTTCAATGTACAAATAACATTATATATGCTACATTTATTGGTCCTATGTATAGGAATATTTGCACCCATGTTGTCATAGAAATTTCAATATGTATGTGCATATAAAAATATATGCAAGCACCACAATTATGGAACGACCTCCCGCACACTTTTAAACCTTCCCCATGCCTAATATCCTTTAAGAGATCCCTCTCTACATATCTCAAAACAGAATGCACCTGTCATTGTTGATTATATATTTCCTACCTGTTCTATGTTAAATTTTTGGGCATATGTATTATTATTTTTTTTTTTATTATTGTACCCATTGTATCAATGCAATGTTTTGTGTACCCAGGACATACTTGAAAACTATAGAAATCTCAATGTATCTTTCCTGGTAAAATATTATAAATATAAATAAAATATCTACCTATTCAAAATGAAACCTTTGCCCAGGGATGCTATATATAATCTCAATACATATAGAAAAATAATTCAAAGGAAATAAGTTGTTTATAATGAAGATGAGTTTTATTATTACAGATTTACCCTCATTCAAATGTAATTTTCAATGTGAAAATCATATTTATTCAATACAAAACGATGACACATTAAAGTTATGTGTCATAGTACTAATATTTATAAAATATATGTAATGTCATGTCTGCTAAAGCAGATAATACATTTGCAATATTTAGACTATTAACCAAAATACATAAGTGCTTAATATTCCATACTTCAAGAGATATGAAGTATTGTCTTTAACATGGAATTATTGAAACAATTTAAAAGTGCATTGTGCATTGGTCCCAGGGAGAGTCTGTGTCTGTTCATATGATGTCAATTAAAATGTATTAATCACCTCTATATCATGGCAATCACATATATGTTGTGTATACATCATTGCTTAAATATCATAAAGATACATTTATCTAATTATTCTAAATATTGAATAATAATCTTGACAAAAAGGAGTGCATTAGTCATGATAGGTATTAGTCATGATAGGTATATATTTCAGATATTACATTCCACATAGGACTATAATGAATGCAAGGTGTTTGGCCATATCAACAGGAAGGAATATTTACTTTTCAACTCTTCTATAACTGTATAACCCTTATTAGCTTCATCTGAAGGAGCAAACAACATTTGCTTGTGGAATATAAATCATAACATTTACACATGTCACGTTGACCAATGTTAGATAGCATATACTGTATAAATTTCAGACACGTATCCCCAAGTATTCTTAAACGGCATAATATCCTCAATAAAAGGACACATACATTTATCAACAATGTACACCTGCATATTAATTGACATCATGTGAAATAAAAATGAATAAAGCTGTTAATGTTTTGAAAATAAACAGCTATTAAAAAAAATTTGAAATATATTTTCTAATTTTGATTAGAAAAATATATGCATATTTATGAGATGGAAATCACACTTAAGAAAGTGCTTCATAAAAAAAAATTAGATATTATATATCTTGAAATAATTTAAAAAGAAAAATACTTATTAATGCTTGCGGCGGGATTTGGCCTTTGGAGGAGAGGTACTTGGGATGGAAGTGTGGCGTCTTGGGCGACGCACACCAGCTGACTGGGAGGCTAAAACATGCGATTCAGGGTCCTGCAGGGAGATAACGGAGGATGCGAGTGAGGAGGGAGTTTGCGGCCTATCTGCAACCCTCTCCACTGCCTCTGCCAGGCGGACGAGTGCGGCATTATGTATGTCCATCTGGCTCTGTAGCCTCCTGAAATCCTGCTGCTGCTGGAGCCTAGTAAGTCTAAGCTCCCTGTGAATGAGCCTCAGTAGAGCATCCTGCTGGGACTGTGCGGGGATATTGGATTCCATGGGGGGCACTTGTGGCTGTATAGGTGTCTCCGGCACATATTCCTGGCTCTGTGTGAGGTTGTCGTCACTCAGTCTTGGGGACTGTGTGGGTGGCTCAATATCCAATTGAGGACAGACATTGGTGGGGGGGGGTGGTGATTGTTGTTGTGGTGGTAGTGGTGGCGGCATTTGTTGTGCCATGGGAGGGTGCTGAATGTGTTGTTGAGGTGGCATATAGTACATATGCTGCGGTGGAGGATGCATCTGCTGATGCTGTGGTGATGAAGGATGCATCTGCTGATGCTGTGGTGATGAAGGAGGCATCTGCCGATGCTGTGGTGGTGGAGGATGCATCTGATAATGCTGTGGTGGAGGATGCATCTGATAATGCTGTGGTGGAGGATGCATCTGATAATGCTGTGGTGGAGGATGCATCTGATAATGCTGTGGTGGTGGAGGCTGCATCTGATGATATGTCCTCCCAGATGAATATGGGGATGGGCCAGGAACATTTTCAACCTCATAGGCCAGTGGCTGTTGCTCATCTCCTTCAAGTATGCTGAGGTAGGAGTATCCAGCTTCAATAACATCCCCCTCCTCCTCCTCACTGAATTCCGGAACATCACTGGCCTCCGGTCTTGTTGAGGACTCATACTCATGTTCCAATTCTGAAAAATAAATTGTAATTATAAATTAATCTGATGAAACATCTAACATTTGAAAATCAATTTTATAGATATATATATTATATATATATATATTATTTCTGTATGAACTTAAACATATTTAACCAGAGGTGTATATTTAAAGATTGTGCCTCTAAGCGACTCTTTGTATTACACATAGTCCATATATATGATATAGATAGAAAGAATTTAAATCTATACCCTTGCTTGTTTGAGCAGATAGCCACTCCAGAAATCAGGATGAATATATCCACTACAACTATGTTAAGATGCCATTAAAGGGGCAATGAAGTACAAATTAAACTTTCATGATTCAGACAGAGCATGCAAATTTAGTCAACATTTTATATTTTACTCCTATTATCATATTTTCTTCCTTCTCTTGGTATCTTTATTTGAGAAGCAAGAATGTAAAGCTTAAGAGCCAGACAATTTTTGTTACAGAACCTGGGTTGCTGTTGCTTATTGGGTGGCTAAATGTAGCCACCAATCACGAGCGCTAGCCAGGGTTCTGAAACAAAAATGCAAAGTCTACATAGCTTACATTCCTACTTTTTCAAATAAAGATACCAAGAGAACAAAGAAATATTTATAATAGTAGTACATTAGAGAGTTGCTTAAAATTGCTGCTCTATCTGAATCATGAAATAAAAATATTGGGTTTACTATCACTTTAAGTTACTGTGCAAATTAGACTTTGAACCATGTAAAACATTACTTGTACTAATCCTACCTAGGTATGTTTTCCACTGATGCTTGAACACAATTGATTACTAAACATATATAATATATGAACATTCTATATTCTGTATTACACATGTGTATGATTACATTTATATTTTAAAAAACAAAGCCGATATATATTTCTGATGTTAACATATATTTGTTAGAAATAAAACATTTATTACATATGATATTTAATATTCACCTTCATGGACCTCTTCAGCTGGCACTGATGTGTCCATTGTCCCCTTACATCCGTAAACAGATTCATCTGAGATGGCATTGGACAGCATCTCCTCCCATGACCTTAGGTGTATTCTCTTGCTAGGACCACCACCTGTCCCACGTGCATATTTGGCCTGCTGTGCCAGCTTAGCTTTGGTTTCCCTCCTGCAGTCATGATAGCGGTGTTTAATGCTGGCAGTAGAACGATTACGTCCTAAGCAGCTGACTGCCACTCAAATCTCCTCCCACAGCTTATTCCGGACAGCCGGCCTCAGGTTAGGGTTCTCCAGCTGAGCTGCCCTCTCCAAGTATGCCTCAACAAGAGCCTCCTTCTCCTCCTCAGAGTACCTCTCCTCTCTAAGCCTGCCCTTCACACCTGAAGGGCCAGCAGACACAGACTCTCCCTCCTGTGACTGGGGACCAGCCCTCTCTACCTCCTCTGTCCCTGCAGGCTGTGACAGGCTACCACCAGCCCCACCCCCAGTTGCCACAGTCTGCCCCACTTTCCCTTTTCTTTTTGTGCCTAGCTGAGGCTGACTCCTCTTCACTCCTCCCACCTCCATTCCTCTTCCACCCTCTCTCCTTCCCTCCTCTGCCAGGGTTTGAGGAAGGACAAATCCTCCACCCAAACCTCGGCCCCTATTCCTGCCCATACTACTCCCTACTTCCCCCCTCCCCCTCCCTCTATCCACCCTCACCACTGCCCTCCCCCTAGCCACCCCCTTCCCAACTCCACTAGGCCTATCCATCCCTTTCTCCTTCCTCCCTAACTCTAACCTAACACTAAAGTCCCTAGCTTACCTAACTACACTAATTCACCTAACTAAACCCTAAATTAAATAGCCCCAAAACTAACTACCTAACCTATCTAGACCCTAACTATCTCTATTCTATATCCCTCAAAAAAAAAAAAATTGTGGGGGTGAAAATAAACAAAGGGATGTAAATGAAAAAGGAAAAACTAAGGAGGATTAGAACAAAATTATATAAAAATAATAAGGGATGCAAATGAAGAAAGGGGTGAGCTATATAGTCAAATGAACCAAAAAATATGGGATCTAAAAAAAAAAAAATAGGATGGGAAAAATGTATATATAAAAAAACAAGTTATATAGTGAGGAAGGGAAGGGTAGTCAAAGGGGGGATGGGAAGTGGAATAAGGGGATTAATGAAAGGAGTAATAAAGGAAGATGGGGATATGGGGGTTAATGAAAAGAAAAAAAAATGTGAATGTGTTTGTATCAAATAAAAGTGTGTATGTGTGTGTGTGTGTATTTGTGTGTATAAACTAATGTGTGTTAATTAACTAATGTATGGATGTGTGTGTGTGTTCCTAATATTATATGAGGCGTACAATAAGAATATATGAAAATCAAATATCAAACTCTCCACTAACTCTCAAACAACTCTCAAAAACCCAAAACTCCTACCAACGCAACTAGCTCCCGTGTCTTTCTCTCTAGAGGCGATCACAGGTAAAGAGCGCAGGCGCAAACCGTTATTCTTATAGACAGAGGTCGGGTTACCATGGCAATGCACTTGTTATGGCGCGCTTTTCGACAAATCCGACATCGGTTGGCAACGCAAACTTACGTACGGCCGAAAAGAGCGACTGCGCGCAACACGCTAATCTTTTCAATGGAAACCTGGTACTAAAATGGAGCCGTAAATTACTTTTAGCTGTCGTCCGCTTCGGTAGCTTACGGCTCCATTTTTAACGACTCAATGGAAGCGAGGCCTAAGTTTTTAAACCATTTTATACTGGATTTTTATATCAGTATCTGTGCATCTTATTCTTTATAGTAGTGTCTATTACATGCAGTTATATGAAAATGAGTGAATACTGTCCCTTTAAAGGGATATGAAACCCATTTTTTTATTTCATGATATAGAAAGAGCATGCCATTTTAAACAACTTTCTAATTTACTTCTATTATCTAATTTGATTTATTCTCTTGTTATTCTTTGCTGAAAAGCATATCTAGATAGGCTCAGTAGCTGCTGATTGGTTGCTACACTTAGAAGCCTCATGTGATTGGCTCACCCATGTTCATTGCTTTTTCTTCAACTAAGAATATCTAAAAAAAAATAAGCAAAATAAATAATAGAAGTACATTGGATTGTTGTTTAAATGTGTATTCTCTTTCTGAATCATGAAAGAAAAATTTTAGGTTTAGTGTCCCTTTAACCCCTTAACGACCAAGGACGTACGCCACACGTCCTCAAAAAAAAGACAGTTAATGACCGAGGACGTGTGGCGTACGTCCTTGGTCTGGAAAGCAGCTGGAAGCGATCCTGCTCGCTTCCAGCTGCTTTCCGGTTATTGCAGTGATGCCTCGATATCGAGGCATCCTGCAATAACCCCCCTTGGCCATCCGATGCAGAGAGAGCCACTCTGTGGCCCTCTCTGCACCGGACATCGGTGGCCGGTATCGTTGGTGGGTGGGAGCAAGTCTGGGAGGCGGGTGGGCGGCCATCGATGTGCCGAGTGGACTGGAAGGGGGCGGGATCGGGGGCGGGAGGGGCGGGAGCGCGCACAGGAGCGCGCGCGAGCACGGGGGGCGGCGGGCGGGCGCGTTCACGGGGCGGGAGCGGGAGAGAACCGCTACACTACAGAAAAATAAACTTGCAAAAGTAAAAAAATAAAAATTTTTTGAAAGCTGTAAATAAACAGCTAAGAGATCTGGAAGGGGTGGGGGGTTGATCTTGGGGGGGGGGAAGCTACACTACAGAAAAGGTTTTTTTTTTAAAAAAAAGGCACGTTTTTTCACTAAACTGGGTACTGGCAGACAGCTGCCAGTACCCAAGATGGCACCCATTAAGGCAGAGGGGGAGGGTTAGAGAGCTCTTTGGTGGGGGATCAGTGAGGCTGGGGGCTAAGGGGGGATCCTACACAGCAGCATATGTAAATATGCTAAAAAACACACAAAAAAAGCCCAAATATAGCTTTTATTTTAGTACTGGCAGAGTTTCTGCCAGTACTTAAGATGGCGGGGACAATTGTGGGGTGGGGGAGGGAAGAGAGCTGTTTGGGAGGGATCAGGGGGTCTCATGTTTCAGGTGGGAGGCTGAGCTCTACACTAAAGCTAAAATTAACCCTGCAAGCTCCCTACAAGCTACATAATTAACCCCTTCACTGCTAGCCATAATACATGTGTGCAATGCAGCGCATTTGGCGGCCTTCTAATTACCAAAAAGCAACGCCAAAGCCATATATGTCTGCTATTTCTGAACAAAGGGGATCCCAGAGAAGCATTTACAACCATTTGTGCCATAATTGCACAAGCTGTTTGTAAATGATTTCAGTGAGAAACCTAAAATTGTGAAAAATTTAACGTTTTTTTTAATTTGATCGCATTTGGCGGTGAAATGGTGGCATGAAATATACCAAAATTGGCCTAGATCAATACTTGGGGTTGTCTACTACACTACACTAAAGCTAAAATTATCCCTAAAAGCTCCCTACATGCTCCATAATTAACCCCTTCACTGCTGGGCATAATACACGTGTAGTGCGCAGTGGCATTTAGCAGCCTTCTAATTACTAAAAAGCAACGCCAAAGCCATATATGTCTGCTATTTCTGAACAAAGGGGATCCCAGAGAAGAATTTACAACCATTTAAGCCATAATTGCACAAGCTGTTTGTAAATAATTTCAGTGAGAAACCAAACGTTTGTGAAAAAATTTGTAAAAAAGTGAACGATTTTTTGTATTTAATCGCATTTGGCGGTGAAATGGTGGCATGAAATATTCCAAAATGGGCCTAGATGAATACTTTGGGATGTCTACTAAAAAAAAATATATACATGTCAATGGATATTCAGAGATTCCTGAAAGATATTAGTGTTCTAATGTAACTAGCGCTAATTTTGAAAAATAATGGTTTGGAAATAGCAAAGTGCTACTTGTATTTATGGCCCTATAACGTACAAAAAAAGCAAAGAACATGTAAACATTGGGTATTTCTAAACTCAGGACAAAATTTAGAAACTATTTAGCACGGGTGTTTTTTGGTGGTTGTAGATGTGTAACAGATTTTGGGGGTCATAGTTAGAAAAAGTGTGTTTTTTTCAATTTTTTCCTCATATTTTATAATTTTTTTTATAGTAAATTATAAGATATGATGAAAATAATGGTATCTTTAGAAAGTCCATTTATTGGCGAGAAAAACGGTATATAATATGTGTGGGTACAGTAAATGAGTAAGATGAAAATTACAGCTAAACACAAACACCGCAAAAATGTAAAAATAGCCTTGGTCCCAAACGGACAGAAAATGGAAAAGTGCTGTGGTCATTAAGGGGTTAAGTAATGTTTTATTGCTTGAAAATGAAATTATTCCATATACAAGATAAAAATGAATCTATCTATCATCTGTCTATTATCTATCTAGCTAATATGTTTAAAAATTAAATAAATAAAATAATTCTGATTTTTAAAAAAACAAGGTAAAAGATCCTGCTTGCCAACAAGAGATTGTCCACTAAAGATGGACTATATAACTTAGATGAAAGAGGTTTCGTATGTGCATCTAAAATTACATTCCTAGCTATTTTATTGTTGCCAGGTTGTGATGTACAGGGAAGAACCTGAAGAATACTCCAAAGCACAGATCCAAAGTTCAGCAGCCAAGTAATCAGTCCAGAACAAACTACTAAACTGCCTGAGCTAAGTTTAGCGCTACTCTGGCTGAGCCTTGCACCACCTTTAGTGCACAATACGTTCTGAGTTTGACTGTACCCTGTGTTATATACTACATCTCCTCTGGTCACAGTTCTTTCCTTAGAGATCCTTACGCCTAGATTTAGAGTTCTGAGTTAGCCGTCAAAACCAGCGTTAGAGGCTCCTAACGCTGGTTTTGGGCTACCGCTGGTATTTAGAGTCTTGTAGGTAAGGGTCTAACGCTCACTTTCCAGCTGCGACTTTTCCATACCGCAGATCCCCCTACGCCAATAGCGTATCCTATCTTTTCAATGGGATCTTTCTAATGCTGGTATTTAGAGTCTTGGCTGAAGTGAGCGTTAGAAATCTACCGCCAAAACTCCAGCCGCAGAAAAAAGTCAGGAGTTAAGAGCTTTCTGGGCTAACGCCGGTTCATAAAGCTCTTAACTACTGTGCTCTAAAGTACACTAACACCCATAAACTACCTATGCACCCCTAAACTGAGGTCCCCCCACATCGCTGCCACTCTATTAAAAAAATTTAACCCCTAATCTGCTGACCGCACACCGCCGCCACCTACGTTATACCTATGTACCCCTAATCTGCTGCCCCTAACACCGCCGACCCCTATATTATATTTATTAATGCCTAATCTGCCGCCCCAACGTCGCCTCCACCTACCTACAATTATTAACCCCTAATCTGCCAACCGGACCTCACCGCTACTATAATAAAGTTATTAACCCCTAATCCGCCTCACTCCCGCCTCAATAACCCTATAATAAATAGCATTAACCCCTAATCTGCCCTCCCTAACATCGCCGACACCTAACTTCAAGTATTAACCCCTAATATGCCGACTGGATCTCACCGCTACTCTAATAAATTTATTAACCCCTAAAGCTAAGTCTAACCATAACACTAACACGCCCCTAAGTTAAATATAATTTAAAATTCTAAATTAAAAAAGTTCAAAGCTCTTTTACCTTACCAGCCCTTAAAAGGGCCTTTTGCGGGGCATGCCCCAAAGAAAACTGCTCTTTTGCCTGTAAAAGAAAAATACAACCCCCCCACATTAAAACCCACCACCCACATACCCCTAATCTAACCCAAACCCCCCTTAAAAAAAAACTAACACTACCCCTCTGAAGATCATCCTACCTTGAGTTATCTTCAGCCAGCCGACCCACCGATGGAACCGAAGAGGAGATCCGGAGCGGCAGAAGTGATCCTCCAAGGGGCGCTGAAGAAGTCTTCCATCCGGGCGATGTCATCTTCCAAGCGGGGTCTTCAATCTTCTTCTTCAGGATCCATCTTCATTCCGCCGACGCGGAACATCCTTCTTCCCCAACGGACTACCGACGAATGAAGGCTCCTTTAAGGGACGTCATCCAAGATGGCGTCCCTCGAATTCCGATTGGCTGATAGGATTCTATCAGCCAATCGGAATTAAGGTAGGAAAAATCTGATTGGCTGATGGAATCAGCCAATCAGATTCAAGTTCAATCCGATTGGCTGATCCAATCAGCCAATCAGATTGAGCTCGCATTCTATTGGCTGATCGGATTTTCTTACCTTAATTCCGATTGGCTGATAGAATCCTATCAGCCAATCGGAATTCGAGGGATGCCATCTTGGATGACGTCCCTTAAAGGAGCCTTCATTCGTCGGTAGTCCGTAGGGGAAGAAGGATGTTCCGCGTCGGCGGAATGAAGATGGATCCTGAAGAAGAAGATTGAAGACCCCTCTTGGAAGATGACATCGCCCGGATGGAAGACATCTTCAGCGCCGCTTGGAAGATGACATCGCCCGGATGGAAGACTTCTTCAGCGCCGCCTGGATGATGACTTCATCGGATGGAAGACTTCTTCAGCGCCCCTTGGAGGATCACGTCTGCCGCTCCGGATCTCCTCTTCGGTTCCATCGGTGGGTCAGCTGGATGAAGACAACTCAAGGTAGGATGATCTTCAGGGGGGTAGTGTTAGTTTTTTTTTAAGGGGGGTTTGGGTTAGATTAGGGGTATGTGGGTGGTGGGTTTTAATGTTGGGGGGGTTGTATTTTTCTTTTACAGGCAAAAGAGCAGTTTTCTTTGGGGCATGCCCCGCAAAAGGCCCTTTTAAGGGCTGGTAAGGTAAAAGAGCTTTGAACTTTTTTAATTTAGAATAGGGTAGGGCATTTTTTTATTTTGGGGGGCTTTGTTATTTTATTAGGGGGCTTAGATTAGGTGTAATTATCTTAAAATTGTTGTAATATTTTTTAAATGTTTGTAACTTATTTTTTTTATTTTTTGTAACTTAGCTTTTTTTATTTTTTGTACTTTAGTTAGTTTATCTAATTGTATTTAATTGTAGTTATTTGTAGTTAATTTATTTAATTAATTTAATGATAGTGTAGTGTTAGGTTTAATTGTAACTTAGGTTAGGATTTATTTTACAGGTAATTTTGTATTTCTTTTAGCTAGGTAGTTATTAAATAGTTAATAACTATTTAATAACTATTCTAACTAGCTAAAATAAATACAAAGTTACCTGTAAAATAAATATAAATCCTAAAATAGCTACAATGTAATTATTAATTACATTGTAGCTATCTTAGGGTTTATTTTACAGGTAAGTATTTAGTTTTAAATAAGAATAATTTATTAAAGTATAGTGTAGTGTTAGGTGTAATTGTAACTTAGGTTAGTTTTTATTTTACAGGTAAATTTCTCTTTATTTTAGCTAGGTAGATATTAAATAGTTAATAACTATTTAATAGCTATTGTACCTAGTTAAAATAAATTGAAATTTGCCTGTAAAATAAAAATAAATCCTAAAATAGCTACAATATAATTATAATTTATATTGTAGCTATATTAGGGTTTATTTTACAGGTAAGTATTTAGCTTTAAATAGGAATAATTTATTTAATAAGAGTTAATTTATTTTGTTAGATTTAAATTATATTTAACTTAGGGGGGTGTTAGTGTTAAGGTTAGACTTAGCTTTAGGGGTTAATACATTTATTAGAGTAGCGGTGAGGTCCGGTCGGCAGATTAGGGGTTAATACTTGAAGTTAGGTGTCGGCGATGTTAGGGAGGGCAGATTAGGGGTTAATACTATTTATTATAGGGTTATTGAGGCAGGAGTGAGGCGGATTTGGGGTTAATACATTTATTATAGTAGCGGTGAGGTCCGGTCGGCAGATTAGGGGTTAATAATTGTAGGTAGGTGGAGGCGACGTTGGGGGCGGCAGATTAGGGGTTAATAAATATAATATAGGGGTCGCAATGTTAGGGGCAGCAGATTAGGGGTACATAGGGATAACGTAGGTGGCGGCAGTGTACGGAGCGGCAGATTAGGGGTTAAAAAAAATATGCAGGTGTCAGCGATAGCGGGGGTGGCAGATTAGGGGTTAATAAGTGTAAGGTTAGGGGTGTTTAGACTCGGGGTACATGTTAGGGTGTTAGGTGCAGACATAGGAAGTGTTTCCCCATAGGAAACAATGGGGCTGCGTTAGGAGCTGAACGCTGCTTTTTTGCAGGTGTTAGGTTTTTTTTCAGCTCAAACTGCCCCATTGTTTCCTATGGGGGAATCGTGCACGAGCACGTTTTTGAAGCTGGCCGCGTCCGTAAGCACCGCTGGTATTGAGAGTTGCAGTGGCGGTAAATATGCCTGTACGCTCCCTTTTTGGAGCCTAACGCAGCCCTTCTGTGAACTCTAAATACCAGCAGTATTTAAAAGGTGCGGGGGGAAAAAAGCCAGCGTTAGATACGCGGGTCATTACCGACAAAACTCTAAATCTAGCCGTTAGTGTCCCAATAGTTCTACCACCTGCACTCTTCTGAGCATGGGCAGAAGAACGCCTGACAGGTGAACACCATGTCACTAGAAATTATAGACACCTTTAAAGCAAGATGGCAGCTGTCTCAGTTTTCCTTGTCCTCAATGCTCAGACTGATTGGTGCTAAGCAGTAAGAAACAAAACCTGTCATGATGTCAACACCAGCAGGACAAAACCTCCAGGCACATTGCCCTCTGCATGACAGATGCTGGAACAAGAGAATTACCAGTAATGTACACAAAGATTTGATGAGTTTGCAGCAGAAATGAATGAGTAGAAGTTGCAAAGTTCTGTTGGCCTGAGAATCAATAACTATAATGATGCAAAATGTAGGATAAGATAGTCAACTTTTGTCTTTTCACTTATTCTACCACTCATGTCCCAACTAAACTGTACGATCTGGCCTCAATAGGGAGAGGCATCGCCGAGGCTTAACGATTCGCGCTGTGACATCACAGTCAATGACGTCACCGCGCAACTCTATTTAAAATGAACAATGGACAACATAGGGAATTGGGGGCATGCTGCTTTAGTTAGTTTATCTAATTGTATTTAATTGTAGTTATTTGTAGTTAATTTATTTAATTAATTTAATGATAGTGTAGTGTTAGGTTTAATTGTAACTTAGGTTAGGATTTATTTTACAGGTAATTTTGTATTTCTTTTAGCTAGGTAGTTATTAAATAGTTAATAACTATTTAATAACTATTCTAACTAGCTAAAATAAATACAAAGTTACCTGTAAAATAAATATAAATCCTAAAATAGCTACAATGTAATTATTAATTACATTGTAGCTATCTTAGGGTTTATTTTACAGGTAAGTATTTAGTTTTAAATAAGAATAATTTATTAAAGTATAGTGTAGTGTTAGGTGTAATTGTAACTTAGGTTAGTTTTTATTTTACAGGTAAATTTCTCTTTATTTTAGCTAGGTAGATATTAAATAGTTAATAACTATTTAATAGCTATTGTACCTAGTTAAAATAAATTGAAATTTGCCTGTAAAATAAAAATAAATCCTAAAATAGCTACAATATAATTATAATTTATATTGTAGCTATATTAGGGTTTATTTTACAGGTAAGTATTTAGCTTTAAATAGGAATAATTTATTTAATAAGAGTTAATTTATTTTGTTAGATTTAAATTATATTTAACTTAGGGGGGTGTTAGTGTTAAGGTTAGACTTAGCTTTAGGGGTTAATACATTTATTAGAGTAGCGGTGAGGTCCGGTCGGCAGATTAGGGGTTAATACTTGAAGTTAGGTGTCGGCGATGTTAGGGAGGGCAGATTAGGGGTTAATACTATTTATTATAGGGTTATTGAGGCAGGAGTGAGGCGGATTTGGGGTTAATACATTTATTATAGTAGCGGTGAGGTCCGGTCGGCAGATTAGGGGTTAATAATTGTAGGTAGGTGGAGGCGACGTTGGGGGCGGCAGATTAGGGGTTAATAAATATAATATAGGGGTCGCAATGTTAGGGGCAGCAGATTAGGGGTACATAGGGATAACGTAGGTGGCGGCAGTGTACGGAGCGGCAGATTAGGGGTTAAAAAAAATATGCAGGTGTCAGCGATAGCGGGGGTGGCAGATTAGGGGTTAATAAGTGTAAGGTTAGGGGTGTTTAGACTCGGGGTACATGTTAGGGTGTTAGGTGCAGACATAGGAAGTGTTTCCCCATAGGAAACAATGGGGCTGCGTTAGGAGCTGAACGCTGCTTTTTTCCAGGTGTTAGGTTTTTTTTCAGCTCAAACTGCCCCATTGTTTCCTATGGGGGAATCGTGCACGAGCACGTTTTTGAAGCTGGCCGCGTCCGTAAGCACCGCTGGTATTGAGAGTTGCAGTGGCGGTAAATATGCCTGTACGCTCCCTTTTTGGAGCCTAACGCAGCCCTTCTGTGAACTCTAAATACCAGCAGTATTTAAAAGGTGCGGGGGGGAAAAAGCCAGCGTTAGATACGCGGGTCATTACCGACAAAACTCTAAATCTAGCCGTTAGTGTCCCAATAGTTCTACCACCTGCACTCTTCTGAGCATGGGCAGAAGAACGCCTGACAGGTGAACACCATGTCACTAGAAATTATAGACACCTTTAAAGCAAGATGGCAGCTGTCTCAGTTTTCCTTGTCCTCAATGCTCAGACTGATTGGTGCTAAGCAGTAAGAAACAAAACCTGTCATGATGTCAACACCAGCAGGACAAAACCTCCAGGCACATTGCCCTCTGCATGACAGATGCTGGAACAAGAGAATTACCAGTAATGTACACAAAGATTTGATGAGTTTGCAGCAGAAATGAATGAGTAGAAGTTGCAAAGTTCTGTTGGCCTGAGAATCAATAACTATAATGATGCAAAATGTAGGATAAGATAGTCAACTTTTGTCTTTTCACTTATTCTACCACTCATGTCCCAACTAAACTGTACGATCTGGCCTCAATAGGGAGAGGCATCGCCGAGGCTTAACGATTCGCGCTGTGACATCACAGTCAATGACGTCACCGCGCAACTCTATTTAAAATGAACAATGGACAACATAGGGAATTGGGGGCATGCTGCTTAGGAGCCTGTATCTCAGACATATAAGCAGCTACAGACCCCCAAGACCCACCGTTGGAAAGGTAATCGCCTAACAGTATAGGTCTTGGGGGGGGGGGAGTACAAAATAAATATATTGTAAAAAAGTAGGTAAGTAAAAGCTCAAATACAGCTTAGCACCCAGGTGGGAAATGGCTTAGTAGCCAAAAAGTTAAATATTTCACATGACAAAGTTCTTTTCATACCAGAATATGTTCTATTTATTAATAAATACATACATATATTATGGTGTTTTTGTACAATATCTATCTATCTATCTATCTATCTATCTATCTATATATATATATATATATATATATATATATATATATATATATATATATAGTCCATATGTAGAAAGTAACAGCACCACTGCATCAATTTTCTACATATGGACTGTATCTGTTTGGGTTTTTGCTGATAGCCCATTGTAACGAGCACACAGCCAGGTTAAAGCAATTCAATAAGTGCTGGACTCTATCTGTTTATTTTGTATATATATATATATATATAAAAAAGTATAGATATATACAGATATATATAGGAATATCTATTTAAAAATATTTAGAACATATTCCCCTATGTGAAGAACATTGGAATGTGAAATATTTACAGTAAATATGTAAACACTTTATTAAATATAAATATTGCATAAATTGGATTTTTCCTGTTTTCAGCTACGTGACTGCAAAGGACTCTAAAGCACTGACTGTCCCTTTAATAATAAAAAGTATATTATTTTCAATGTACAGAACATAGGAATGTAAAATATGCATTTTGCACATTGTGTTTCATCGTGTATATGACACTGTTTATGTAAAATACATATCTATACCTATATATCTATTCAAATAGATATGCAGGTATAGATATATATCTAAATATATATATATATATATACACACACACAAATATGTTTTTAAGTATAAAAAGGACATTATCCTGTAAGTAAAGAACACTGGAATGTTGAAAATGTAGAGTACATATACATTAAATGAAGAGTACATCTAAAACACATTAATACATCTGTACTCACATATATACATATAAATATATATATATACATATTTAGACATTCATATGTATGTATCTCTCTATGTTAAAGCCCTTTGCATGCCTGAGTCCTCATTTCTGAGCCCTTATAACTTTAGATTGCAACTTTTTTTTAATAATATTTATTAGACGGTGTTATTATGAGTATAACTGTACTTTTTAATGTATTTTTGATGTGTTTTATGCAACTTTTTATTCGAACGTAACAGTTCATTAACCTGACGCACATTAAATTCAATTACGTTAGAGAGAACACGTTTACTTTCAACTTGTAATACAAGCGCTACTTCCAACGCGCGCAAACACCCGCAATAAACCCGATATCGCTTGCGCACAGCTATTAGCACTCAACTCGTAATCTAGCACTATATGTGCTATATGCACTTTTTGTCTCAAATGTTTAGCTTTGTATTTTTTATTGTATTAAAAATGTGCTGTACACATACACAGCTGTAAATGAGGTTGTTATCTGATTCTTATTTAGGGCTAGATTACAAGTGGAGCGCAAAATATTGCTTTCACTAGAGCGCGCTTCCATATGCTCCAATGGGAGCCTCATTCTCATGCCGTGAGGCACTACATGAGAACTAGCGCAGCAAAGGGGGTAAGTCGCGTAGTGATGGCAGCAAATTGTAAATATATATGTATATGACTATATACATATATATATCTATGTGTTTATATGTGAAATTCATTAAAATTATGGGGGGAGATAAAAAACTGAAATTAAAATCCTCCATGTCTCAAAATTAAATCAATGTAAATATTTGCATAGGAAATTAGTACATCTAGGCAAGTATCCCCGCTTGCTTTCCCCCAGAAATTCTTAATATACAATGTTTCCAATGCACAGAAGAATTGTGGGTAAGATATGCAAATTAGATATGCAAATTCTCAATTTTTTTGCTTCAAAAATACTGTTTTGACACAGCGATCCTTTTAAACAGGAATATGACAGCAAACCAGAAATCACTCACTAGACAAGCCTGTTTCGTTCTTTTTGGAACTCATCAGTAGGAGGTTCTCTCCCTCCTCCCACTGGGAGGTTAATTTCTTCCAATGCGTCTTGTCTACGCAGCTTTTCTGCAACCATTACTGCAGTACTAACAATGGCAATTTAGGTGTAAATTTCAACAGGGAAGCAACTATTTTAATTGACAAAATAAAGGTAAATGAGCTATTTATAAACAATTTAAATAATTTCAGCAAGTAAAAGGGATCACTGGAAACACATAAAAGAGGAGAAAAAAATTACAGTAAAATGTTTCTTTAATCTCATAGATTGAAATAATAAATAATGAGATCACTTAACCCTTTCCTGCCAGGGTTAATTTGTCTACATCGGAACAACTGTTCCGATATAGACAAATTGAAATCACGTGATCATGCACACGATCGTGAGATTTCAATTATTGGATCGGGTCTGGGGGACATCCCTATAACCCAAGGAACACCCTCCAGACCGCGATCAAATCCAGGAAGCACAGAAGGCTTTAGGAAAGCCGTTGGCTATGACGTTCTATGCCGTCATAACGGCTCTAAAGCCCAGTGTAATTATGACGGAATAGAATGGCATAATGGCGTTAAAAGGTTAAAAATATACACCTAGATTACAAGTTTTGTGTTAGAGGCTGTGCAGTGCTAACGAGCAGTTTATGCTCACCGCTCACTTACAGACAGCGCTGGTATTACAGGTTTTTACAAACCAGACAAGAAGTGAGCGTTGAGCATTCTATTGGCTGTTCCAATCAGCCAATAGAATGCAAGCTCAATCCTATAGGCTGATTGCATCAGCCAATAGGATTTTTTCTACCTTAATTCCAATTGGCTGATAGAATTCTATCAGCCAATCGGAATTGAAAGGACGCCATCTTGGATGACATCATTTAAAGGAACTTTCATTCCAGAAGAGCCGTTGGATGAAGAGGATGCTCCGCGACGGATGTCTTGGAGATGGACCCGCTCCGCGCCGGATGGCTGAAGATAGAAGATGCCGTCTGGATGAAGACTTCTGCCCGTCTGGAGGACCACTTTGCCCAGCTTGGATGAAGACCTCTCCCGGCTTCGTTGAGGACTTCGGCCCGGTTGGATGAAGACTTCTCCGGTAAGGTGATCTTCAAGGGGTTAGTAATTTTTTTTTACAGGTAAAAGAGCTGATTACTTTGGGGCAATGCCCTGAGAAAAGGCCCTTTTAAGGGCTATTTGTAATTTAGTGTAGGGTAGGGCTTTTTTTATTTGGGGGGGGCTTTTTTATTTTGTTAGGGGGATTAGATTAGGTGTAATTAGTTTAAAAATCTTGTAATTTGTTTATTATTTTCTGTAATTTGTGTTTGTTTGTTTTTTTACTTTAGCTAATTTTATTTAATTGTATTTAATTTAGGTAAGTCATTTAATTATAGTGTAGTGTTAGGTGTTAGTGTAACTTAGGTTAGGTTTTATTTTACAGGTACTTTTGTATTTATTTTAGCTAGGTAGTTATTAAATAGTTAATAACTATTTAATAACTATTGTACCTAGTTAAAATAAATACAAACTTGCCTGTAAAATAAAAATAAACCCTAAGATAGCTACAATGTAACTATTAGTTATATTGTAGCTATCTTAGGGTTTATTTTATAGGTAAGTATTTAGTTTTAAATAGGAATAATTTAGTTAATTATAGTAATTTTTATTTAGATTTATTTAAATTATATTTAAGTTAGGGGGGTTAGGGTTAGACTTAGATTTAGGGGTTAATAACTTTAGTATAGTGGTGGCAACGTTGGGGGCAGCAGATTAGGGGTTAATAAATGTAGGTAGGTGTCGGCGATGTTAGGGACAGCAGATTAGGGGTTAATAATATTTAACTAATGTTTGCGAGGCGGGAGTGCGGCGGTTTAGGGGTTAATATATTTATTATAGTGGCGGCGATGTCCGGTTCGGCAGATTAGGGGATTGCAATGCGGGAGGGCCTCGGTTTAGGGGTTAATAGGTAGTTTATGGGTGTTAGTGTACTTTTTAGCACTCTAGTGAAGAGTTTTATGCTTCGGCGTTGTAGTGTAAAACTCTTAACTACTGACTTTAATATGTGGTACCAGTCTTGACAGGAGAGGGTGTACCGCTCACTTTTTGGCAGACTCGTAATACCGTCGCTATGCAAGTCCCATTGAAAAAAGAGGATACGCAATTTAGTCAAGTGGATTTGCGGTATTTACAAGTCTGACCAAAAAAGTGAGCGGTACACCTGTACCTGCAAGACTCGTAATACCAGCGGGGGTTAAAAAGCAGCGTTAGGACCGGCTAACACTGCTTTTTTAACCTAACGCACAACTTGTATTCTAGCCGATAGTTTGTAAATACTTTAATGCAAGATCAAGCTTCAGCTGAATCAAATGCCCAGTGAAATATGTTCAATGTTATATAACTGTGTGATCTTCTGTACTGAATCATCTTCCTTAGTGTGATGGTTGTCAGTAGATAAAGGAAAGATCTTCCTATTTACAGTTATATGTCTCATAATTTAAGTAGCCTGTCAGAGGCAGATGCCTAGATTTAAAGGGACATGAAACCCAAAAACAAGGATGTCATGATTCAGACAGGGCATACATTTTTAGTTTGTTTTCCAATTTACTTCTGTTATGTAATTTGCTTCATTTTTTTGGTATAGCTTATTAAAATATCAGCAATATACTACTGGGAGCTAGCCGAACATACTCACAATAAGCAGCTAGCTCCCAGTCCCTGAGCCTTGGCTAACGATTTCACATCATTAAAGGTAAGTCCTAGTGTTGCTGTAATACAATACATTGCATGTGTTTTCACTCATTTTAAAACTTAGAGTCCTTTAATTCTTACTACTGTTAAGCAAATATGTGGCACATTTTGAGAAATACAACAAATTTTGCAAAATACAGAACAACCAATGACTTCTTCAGATGTAAAGAGTATGAAAACTATACTGCATTTGAAACATTTCTTAGCAACATCTTTATTTAGCTTTTCATGCAGCAAGAACCATTTACATGTATACAAATATATAGATTTTAAAATAAATGTTACATGTTACTAACTTCACAGCTATAGAAATATTATAAAGTATTAAATTTAGACCAGAGGTCTCCAAAGTCTTAGGCAATGGGCCTCCCCCTGACATCATTTACAAGACAACCCCCCCATCCTATAAAAGATTATACATTTTTTTTTTTCTCTTTAAAGAAAATTTAATTTGGGGATTTTACATCTGATCCAGGGTTCACACGCAGCTTTCAAGAGCTGAGTCTGCTCAACAAAAAGAAAGTGCTTTACTAACATTTCAATTTGCACATTGTTACTCCTGTGTTACTGATCATGACAACAAATGCAAAGCGATGTCAACCTCAGTATTTTTATTCCACCTACATCCCGTCCTTTGCCTTATTCCACCACGACATGGTACTGTTGGCTCTTAAAAACATTCTATGTGTTGCCAAAGTCAGCTGCTGCTTGTGATTGCCATAGGATAATGCAAAGTATCACTGCTCCTGCTCCTCCCCTTATATGCTCTGGCGCCCCCCTGTGGAGGCCACCTCACACTGAAAGCTGCAGAATTCTTACCTGCTCATTGGTAACTCATGCAATAGTTTGATTGATAGGCAAGCTAGTGCACCATACTTACCAGCATCATTTCCGGGATGTGAGAGATTAAAAAGCTTGTGGGTGTGGCCACACATGGGAGGGGCAGGGTAACGTGGGGATACATATGGTCTGTGGGAATGTCTGGACATAAAACCGGGGCACCGAGGGCTGTGGGCGAGAGGCTGGGGACATACTTCCAAACCCATGACAATCCCACAGGAGCTTCCATGAAAAGTAAATAGCAACCAGCGCCTGTGTACATGGGCATCTGAAGGGGGTGCGAGGAGGGGAAATGTCAGCATCTCCATTACTTCCCTGTTTTGATGCTAATGAACCACCCTTGCCTGTGTAAACTCTGAAAGCGGCTCAAGTAGGGCTAGTCTGCTATATCTAATTAGAGATTTTATGCCCATCATTAAAGGGACATGGAACATTTTTCGTTCATAACTTAGATAGAGCATACCATTTTAACATCTTTTTTAATTTAC